>NW_028301539.1:20495000-20642500 GCF_042242905.1 Orbicella faveolata
TCGTGAAAGTTCATGCTCGCAAGCTTCGAGCAAGTGGCAATATACGTTACGATGTGCGCTAAGGCTAAAACTAAGCAGCTTTTGTGTTGCTGTAGCGGTGTTCTGAGGACATCAACTTCTCAAGTTTGTTGAATTGATGGGCTTGAACCGTGTGAATCGGTATGTCAACGGCATTTCGATAAAATTCGTCGGGAAGACAAGCTCGTGTTCGTCCACTTGTTCGATTGGGGGCACTCGCGTAAGTAAACACGGTCATCCTGTCTCCACGCGGTATCACCGAATTATGGACCAAGTTGGCCGAAATCGAAGCAGTGCTTCGTATAAATCTTGGACACGTTGGTGTAACAAGTGTAGGACTGAATCCCTAAAAGGGTTCAAAATCTGGCCTCAACTCGGGGAAGAATTCACCGAGGTATGTTTTATCATAAAATATCCAATTTTAATTATACTGTACTTCAGTAAGCTTTAGGCTGGCGAAAATAAAATTTTAAATTTTCATGTTTATTATTGTTTCTTTGTTTCTTGTCATAATTTCGAATTGTTGCAGTTCTGTATTTTGCTTTTAGCGCCTCTAAAGTGTGAAAATTATTTTAAACTAGTTGCATAGCTATTAGAGTTTAGAAAAAAAGCTATTTAGCTATTAGAAAAAACCACAAGAAGTACATGACATCTGATTATCTTAAGATGGCAGAAGACATGGAATACAAAGCTGTTAAAAGGGTAATTAAAAATACATGCATATGTTATTGCAAGACAATAAAAATACCATAAAATTTGGGTAATAACAACTTCCAATTAAAACTCAATAAATGAATTTCATTTTTAGTTATAAATAGGCTATCCCCCCTGTATTCACACAGCAATCTTCTGATTGTAAGGCCACCCAGATAATTTCTGACCACATTACCTTAGAGCCTGAGACTCTGTATAACTTTCTAAAATTAATATTTGTTTACATATTACTATTATCTGGATTTCCCAATAGAAAACTCCTTCTATTGTACATTTTTTTCTATTTTGGCTCAGCAAAAATCCTTTTAGATACTGTCCATGGATGATTTCCACAACATCAATGCTGTAAAAACACCAACTGAGAGAACAGTGACCAATGCTCTCCATATTGCAACTCCTCTCCTGAACATTCAGCCATCTGTTGATGGTGGGGAGAGGCAGGGGGCAGGAGCCCGGGAGAATATGGGGCAGGAGCCCAGGAGAATAGGGGGCAGGAGGAATCCAGAGAGAAATGCAAAATGCTAATTTTTGTCATTCATTAAGGCTTCAAATACTTTCAAAAACAAGAACTGAAAATGTTACTTGACTTTCATTTAGTGTCTTTAGAGACTTCTAGGCCGACAGGCAAAGAAAACTTCACCCTTGGGCTCAAAATGAGGCCCAAAATGAAACCCTTTGACAGTGGTCACGTCATAGGTCATTCACTTGAAAGACATGGGTAAGAGTAGCAAGGCTGAAAACGAAGGAAAAGGAAATGCCCAAGGAGTGTGCAGATAAATGACTAAGATGTGTTTTGAGTCTCTTAATTTACAGGGGACAGGAGCAGGACGAACAAGGGTGGGAGTCAAGAGATAGAGGTATGGGAAATGGGAGGTTCTGACTCCGCTGTCTCTTCCCCCACTTGATGCAGTACCTTGTCCCTAGGTAAAAGGTAAAGTCTACATAGAGCCAAGTGGCCCATCAGGCCAGGCTTATCTCGGGTTCTGTAGCATGAACCGACTAGGAGTATTTCTACTACCCCCTGCCAGATAGGATGCTAGTCGATCACAGGGTTACCCCCAGCATTATATTCACCAGTACCCATATGTACACCTTTGTGGAGAGAGGCACCGTGAGAGTAAAAGTGTCTTGCCCAAAAACACAACACAATGTCCTTGACAAGGGCTCAAACACGGACCGCTTGATCCATTGCTGAGCGCATTAACCACAAGGCCACCGCACCTCCCACCTTGTCCCTTAGGCCTAACCTTAACCCTAAACCTAAAAAAAGGAGTCTGTAGATTTCAGTCAAGTTTATCTCTTTAGTCACTTGTGTATTTGAGGCAATTTCTAATTTCCTCACTTTCTGCCATTCAGTTTACAGTACCAAAGCCTGATTTTAAGTGATTCGCAACTACTGATGGAACTTGTTTTTGCAACTTACAACTTCAGACTTTGCACAAAATTTCTCACTGGAGAAAAGCAATGTTGTAGAACTTAAGTGATGAACTAAATGCAATAAATATTAATTTGTAAGAAATGTATCTGTTCTTTAATACATGCTTTTGTGTCTAGTATCTGAGTTGGATGTAGCGAAGATATATTACCAATGGTTTGTAGATGACAGTAAGCCAATTCAGAGACACAGTGGCATAAACAAACCCACTTGTTAGCCAAATATCAGGAAAAAAAATAAATACATATAATTATATAATTTATTGCCATCAGGTGCTATAATGTCTTGTAATAAAGTGGTTACAAGTTAAGTAAGAATCTTACAGAAGGGAGGATGATACAATATTATGACTAAGGGGATCATAATTAATTTCATATTGATTCAAAGCACGTGATATGTACATGTCTGATTCATTAAGCACATACAATGTAAAAATTATTTTGCAGTGATTGAGCAAAGCTCATCTGAATTAAATTAAATGAAAGGAAAAACAACAACAGTCAATTATTTATATCAGTTGATACACTGCACATGTAAAATAGGGGAATAGAAATCGAAAAGCTTCAAATGACTGAGTAAACAAAATAAACTAGTGGGTTTCATTGAAGAGTTGATTACTGCCTCTCTGAAATGTTGAATGTGTTTTCAGCATCAAAAGATGTGAAACTTGACCACATCCCATAAGTGGAAGCGGTTTCGTGTAAACAAATTCAGGTGTTTGGGCATTTTAAAATATTTAGTTACCTGTGCATACATGTACAAGGAAACGGTCTTGAAAATTTCCATGTACTATCAACATGTAATCGATGTAAACAAAAAAGACCTCAAGCGAGGAAAAATTGTCTATGAACCGAACATATTGAGCGGTCTTGAATGTTTTCAGTATTTCCAGCGTTCGCTCCGGCCAACAAATCACAATATTTTCGATTTCTGCTCCCTTCGCAAACGCCACCATTATATATAAATGTAGGCTTAAACAATCTTTAATGATAGAGAAATATCTTGTGAATGAAATGAACAAATGTTTTATTCTGACAGCAAACGGCAGGTACAAAAAAATTATTTCACCTGTTACAAAAGGCGCAGAAAGTCAGAAAGGTGATAGAAACGCCAAACAAGCCAGTCTTTAAAGACAAATTCTTATCAAAGTTTCTTTGACGCGTTGCGAAATATAATCTAACTGAACAAGCACCACATGTCGGCGCAAAGTGAGTGTGAATAAAACGGTCCCGACTTACATGTACCTTAACCACTTCATGCAAATTACACTTTTAATCCAACTAGTCTTCAAAGTCCTTGGAAAAGCTTCATACAGAACCAATCTTCTGTTTTGCTGGATACTCATCGCTGTTTTCGACAATTCTGAGGCGAGGGCGACTGAAGCAACACGATGCAGGCTCGAGTCAGCAAACTACACATTACTCCACACAAAATGACTCCCCTGTACCCCTATTCATTACCGGAACATTGTTTGAGCATTAAAAACCCATTTAAGGACGTCAAACTCACCAATAACGAGAAGTATCAAGGATATTTTCGACCTTAAAACTAACCAAAACACTGATCTCGGAGAACTGATCGATCGAAGGACAGCACAGCCTGATGGTGATGACCACTGACCAGTTACGGTGACGTCAAAAAACGTATTTCCGCGGTGTCGTCAGCGGATAATATGCAACACACTCATCCCAGTCCTTTCAGCGCTGTCGTCTTACAATGCAGCATCAATATGGCTGGTCGATTCTTACGCAAGTTTTGTTCGCACATAGCATTACCTTTAAAACACTCTTCGACGATTTTAACACCAAGAACTACATCTGTATTTTTGCCTAAGAATGTTTGTTTACGGATGGCTGGAACATCTTCGTCAAAAGCGAAGGAGAAAAGAGAAATGTAAGTCTGGTTTCGTGAGTCTAAAACAAGTTTTTGTCGCGTCTGCGAATATGTTTGTGTTGTGTAATAGCTACATATAGTGTATCTACCACTTTATTACATGAACTGGAAATGTAGGAACCTTTCGACGGTAAAATCCAGTGATGAGTAAAGCTGAAAAACGTACGTACGGTACCACGTAAAATTCGTGACATTGGACCATAATAGCAAGTGAAATTTTAAAAGAGCTTACATGTAGCTTACAGTACGTACGCTTGTAAGTCGACCTAAGGCGTTTCGCCTGCACTTAAGTCGAAGTTATTTTGCGAAGATAGCTGAACATCACTGTCAGACTTCTTTTCGTGGGAAAAACAAACAGAAAAAAAAGGCAAAAAATTTGGTGGCACACGTTACATGTACTCTCGAGCTACACAATGGGGTTGTTCAGCAGTTTTTCGCTGACTGGAAAAATCATCCCATCGTGTAAATATTTTAGCCTGGAAGGAGCGGTATCTTGCTTTTTGAGTCCTTTTAGTTTTTTTCTGAAATCAAATGAATTCGCAGCATCATCAGCCAAGCCAAGGAATGTCTTCCCCAGACTTGGCAGGGTTTCTTTATTAACTTATTGCTGTGAAAGACAAAGAGGAAACAAGTCACACTTACCTTGCACAAGGCAGAAAGTCACATATCCGAACAATAGAGAGGTTGACAACAAGCAGAAAAAAATCACACTCACCTTATGTGGGCCACTTTAACATTATAAACTAGTAAAGAATTGACTTCTAAAATTTTCACATCGTTGGCTTGTGACTTTGTGGGAATGTGGGACAATGGCAAAAAATATCAGGCACAGAAAAATTCTCGTATTTGATTCACCTGCATAACAAAACAAAATACGAGTGAGTGACAAACTGGCACTTAGTCTACGCACTGTTAACTTATCCGCTTTGACGAAAAAGTTCATATACACACGTATCATTTCAAGTTAAAGGTGACATTATTTCTCTTTTTTTGGTACATGAACTCGTGCTGTTGGTGATCTTCAAGTTTACAGTGTATTAGCTCGTTTGTTGAGACAGACGTTCAGCAGAGCTTCGCTGTCGCAGTGGAGTACTCTTTTGAAGAACATTACTATAATTATTGTAAATCTATTTGTCAAGTTTTAGATATGAAAGCTTTTTAGCATTGTATAGTATTGTTGTAATGTAGGTGGATTGACTCAGATTGTGTAGGCTAAACGACTTCGATTCTGTAGACGAATCCACTTCAATGTAGGCAAATCGACTTGCAGGCGAAACCACCGATTACCCCTGAGGTTACTATTTCAGGGAAACATTTCTGGATCAATGTTGGAGATAGTGATCGTGGTGTGAGAGGTCAAAATTTCAGGCGATTAGCTCAAGTGCCTTCAAGTGTCTTCGAGACACTCTCAATTTTTTTGGTTTTATTTACCCAAGCTAGATTTTCGATAAAACCTTAGCTTAAGGGATACTTTTAACCAGGAAAATAGTTTGGGCAGGTAAATTCATGTACCAGATTGACTTTCTGGTCCACGAAATTGACCTAAATTTTTATGTGACACAACATCATCAAAGCATATAATTTTAAAACTTGGCTAAAAATTCAGGTTTAAATTTCATGCAGATCTGATAACGCTAAATAACCGCTAAAAGATGATATTTTAGTACTATGGGTGAGCTTTTTCAAGTGTAATTTTGAGGCTGAGTTTTCACCTTTTCGGGGCAAAATATGTAAGGCTGTCTCCACTAGAAAATAAAAATCCAAACAACCTCAAAGGTACAGTTTTGAAATAAGTTGGTAAAAACCTTCTTCCTGACAAAGTTTCAGAAAATCGAATTACTTTGACATTTTCTGAGGATTTCAGTTATGAATGAGATGAGCCTTGAGGTTTGAAACAGTTCGTGAGTTTGTACTATGCAGATGCAACGAGATATTTTTATTTTTAGTTACAAAGGTAACTTGATACTTTTGTTTTTCACAAGGAGTAAATTCAATTAGAGGTCATGAACCGTCGCTTCTAGTTCTTAGGACATGTTTTAAAGGAGACAAGACTATTTAGATTTGAAACAGTTCTAACGTTTACAATAGTAAGTGCAGGTAACGATTGTTTTGCTCTTGTTGCATGCAAATATAAGGAGATATTTTTATTTTTTAGTTACAAAGTGTAATTTGACACTCTTGTTTTTCACAAGGGAGTAAATTTAATTAGAGCTGACAAATCGTCACCACTCTTTCCCACAAGGTGTTTGCTATCTTTAGTTACAAGTGTTAACTTAACACTTTTGTTTTTTATATAGGAGTAAATTCAATTAGAGCTGACAAGTTATCGGCTATTGTTTCCGGGATAAAAAAAAAGAGCCTGCGTATGAGCCAAGTGGCCCATTAGGCCGGAGCTTATCCCGGTTTCTGTAGCATGAAGCAACTAGGAGTATTTCTACTCCCCCCTGGATGGGGTGCTAGTCCATCGCAGGGTTACCCCCAGCATTAAGTTCGCTGGTACCCATTTATACACCTGGGTGGAGAGAGGCACTGTGAGAGTAAAGTGTCTTGCCCAAGAACACAACACAATGTCCCCAGCCAGGGCTCGAACCCAGACCGCTCAATCCGGAGACGAGCACACTAACCATGAGGCCACCGCGTCTCCCATATTGTTTTCAAGGATATTAAACAAAAAAGAAACTTTCATTTCTGGACGGTTTTTACGTCTCTGCAGTAGCAGTGTAATAGTTTTATTTGATGACATTCATTTCAGTCCGATATTCTTAAAGGTAAAGAGTATGAAAACTGCTCAAATGTTCTTTGAAGACTGCGTGGCACCAAGTTAAAGTGCAATTTAATTAAATCAAACTTTCAACCTGTCAGAGAGGTTTTTCTTCTCTTTCTTTCTATTTTCGGTGAAGTTGTGTTGTGTTGTGTTGTGTTGTGTTGTGTTGTGTTGTGTTGTGTTGTGTTGTGTTGTGTTGTGTTGTGTTGTGTTGTGTTGTGTTGTGTTGTGTAAAAAGGGTAAACTTACGACTTGTATAAAATGCGAAAAGGTCTCTTAATTAACTTGAGTATTTTTGAGCAAAAATTCGTCTTGGGGGTTGGAAGGGCTATGTGATAGGTGAGTGAGGGAGTTATGCATGTTCGCGTGTCACACCAATCACAGTGCAGGTTGTATCAAAGAATGAATCAAATTGCCGTGTCAGATTACTGTAGTTTGTTCAGTGAAACACTTTATGGCTTACTACTTAGCTATCTTACCATGACCCAGTTTCTTTCTTGCTGTACATCACAACCAAAAAAACTTGTCAAATTAACCAAATCATTACTGCAAACAGCTCCATGAATGCTCCTATCCCCGACACTTCACAAAAAAAAATAACTCTTGCACGCCTTGCATGCCTATGCAGTGTTTCCACGAGAGCGTGCCATTGCGGGAATCCCGCGTTACAATCAGAGATGGTCCCCAGAAAAACGAAAAAAGGGCCAATTTGGCCCTTTGTTTTTATAAGACTCCAGGCTTAACATAGGCATAATATTTTAAAAACCATCCCAGGGCTCGAAATTGTGATCAATACGGTCGCCAACGCAACAAGCAGTTCATCCTTGGCGACCAAAAACTTCCAAATGGCTGACCGTGTTTGAGATCACCCTATAATGCATTGCAAACCCTTGATCATTGACTACGTTATGTATGCCTAAGGATTGTTCTCTTGTAATACACGGATCCTTCATACTAGTATCTGATTCAAAAGAAACTTTATTGAGTAGAAACCCTTCAAAAAGCACTTGCTATTAGATTTTATCATGGATCCTAATGAATTGCTTTATTTTCCTTGGTACCCTTCTGTAGCTTTTGATTAGTGACCCCTTTCCTGAAAAATTGGCCCTTAAAAAAGATCTTCAGGGGCCACTTTGGC
Source organism: Orbicella faveolata (assembly GCF_042242905.1). Lineage (NCBI taxonomy): Eukaryota > Metazoa > Cnidaria > Anthozoa > Scleractinia > Merulinidae > Orbicella > Orbicella faveolata. The sequence continues at coordinate 20,502,963 of NW_028301539.1, forward strand.
CCTCAAGTAAAATTTTCTGGCTGAAACACTGCCTATGTTTATACGTGTATTATAACAGGTTAACGTAGTAGCAATACAACCTGTTAGAAACACCTGAAATTTTCCCTGCAACTAGTCCCTGAAATAGTCCCTGCAACTAGTCCCTACAATTAGTCCCCTGAAGAGTTTACACGAAGGGACTGGTCGCAGGTACTTATCACACAAACAGTTCACACGAAGCATTTTGAGCAACAAGTCGCTCACTGAGCCTTGTCCCAACAATTCAAACCAGTTTGAGTTCATGGGACTAGTCACAAGGTCCCTGCGACTAGATTTCGAAGCTAAAATGGCCAGTTCACACAATGGGACTTGTCTCGGTGACTAGTTGCAAGGACTAGTTCCCCTCATGTGTGCCAACCTTTTAGTGGCTCTGAACCACCTCTGCAGAATTATTTTTAACTTTAAATATCATGCTTACCACTATTCTGTAACAAGCATGCAACATTTCAACACAACATATTGCAACATTGTTGAGCTAAACATATTGCAAACATAGCAGTCCGGATGGTTTTCAGGAGTGTTTTTTCCCCTTTTCAGGGTGACAATAAATTTCATTGATCGTGATGGAGACAAGGTGACAGTGAATGCAAAGGTTGGAGACAGCTTACTGGATGTTGCAAAAGACAATGATGTAGATTTAGAAGGTTAGTGCAGAGCTTTGAACTTGTAAACTTACACATGTATTTTCTGCTTACACAATGTGAATTGCAGTAGGATCAGCCTGTTGTCATCACTCATTTACTGGATATACCTACAATGTTCCTTTGTAGATGTTTAAAGGGGCATCACTTACTCAGGACTTAATCTCACAGATATTTGATAACCTGAGCCCAATATTTCATTCCCCTTGGTAATGCAGCAGGCATCCTTCGAACTTAAGGTCTATTGATTGGTGCATTGTTGGGTTGGGTACAGCATTTGCTGTGGCTAAACAGTCCAATATGTGATTTACAGATAGGATTGCAGTTCTGGCTGACAAACTGTGCCTCGTGTAGGTTTTTTGAAAGTTCATAATAACATATACATGTAGGTTGCCCAGATTACGTGTGGTTGGCTGATGATGCAACATTATATGAATTAAAGTGCCACTAACCTCCAGAATTTTTTCCTTTAATAAAATCTACTAGTTTCCCTGATTACTTCAGCAAAAAATTATCTCGATTGATAAAATCTCTGCGTTTCTACCTGTGTTTGAACGTGTAATTTTTATTTTCAGGACCATGCAAAGTGAGATCTGGGTCGGGCTACTAGTGATGTCACTTTTGTTGTAACATATAGTTAACAAATTTTCCACAAAGTGCATGTCGGATATAAGTTGATAGACAACCAACAGCATGCATACTGTAGTGCCAAGTTGGCTATAATCATTTATGGTCTCATTAAAAAAAAAAAAAAACAAAAACAATGAGAGCAAGTGAATTTAATTGTTTTATTAAAAATGCTCCAAATTGTAGAAAGCTAAAATAAAATAAAAGTAAAAATGCCCCCCCCCCCCCCCAAATAAACAAATCAAATCAGTTATGCATACACTTGCCATACTTGTAGAGCATGGTATTATCGCTTGTATACCATGATGGCTAAGCCAATGAAATCTCTAGAATTGCATTGTCCAATGATCCAGTTTTTAATGATACATACATGTAATACCATGTTAATATGAGAATAACACTCAGCAACTGTCAATATTTAACTAACAAAAGTGTACATGTATGTCTAAGCAATGCAGATCACAGTTTGTTGCCAAAAGTATAGATGTCAGAAGAAGATATTCCATGACCATTATTTTGTTGTAGGTGCTTGTGAGGGTACCCTGTCTTGCTCCACCTGTCATCTTATATTTAAACCGGATGAAATGGATAAATTAAAATTGGATGAACCGTCAGATGAGGAACTTGACATGTTGGACTTGGCGTATGGACTAGAAGACACGTAAGTAGTGTGTTAAGTTTCCAATGTAATGGTAAACATTCAATTTCTTCCTATATCTTCAATACCTTAACAAGCAGACAGGTGGGGAGAATATAGATAATCATCAGCTTGGGTTATTGTCGTGATGTTACACCAATTTCTCAAAACTTACTGCCAATAATTTTACAACAGAAAATGTCTTAAATGAGATTAGCTTGCATAGCAAGCGCTATCCCACTTTGGTCCACAAAAATTCAAGGTAAGAGCAATTTTTGTGTGGCCAAATTGTGGAAAACTAGTATTTGTACAGGAACCCTTGCTACACAGGCTAAGTGGGATTAAAATGCTTGCTTTGACTTGCATTCAGATTTACACTCAGTGTAGTAACTACAGTATACATTCTTCCTTTAGTCTATCATAATGTCTTACTCTGAAAAGTCTTAAATGTGCTTGTTTCTTTAGGATCTTAAACAAAGAAATGTCAGGGAAAGTTCGATTGCTTGATCCACGAAATGTTGTGGATTCGCAAGAAGAAACCGAGCCTTAACACACAGTCAGACTCCATTCGCGCAAAAGTATTTGTTTAGGCTTTGAACAGACACTGAACTCATTACCAGTGTTTGACACCTCATTGGAATGAACATGAACATTGAACAGCTATCTTAATCTTAATTTATTCAATTTCGCACCTCTACCATTGGTATAAATTAGTTTACTTTTCGCACAAATATTTTTTAACTTGAAAATGGTGCCAGGATGACACCGAAACGTCGTTGTTCAGTTTTTTCGCTAATCTTTATTGTTAACTGTATTTCCAAATTTAATTCCTATGTATTGATGTTTCAAACAATTTTTTTCTTCAATTACGCCCCACAGGTCTCGTCTTGGATGTCAGATCATTGTCGCTAAGAACTTTGAAGGAATAACCGTGAGAGTTCCAACAGCTCACCGAGATATTCGTGATCTCTGACAGATCTCATGTACAAGACTAAGAAGTACTTGTACTGTGAAATAGAATATTTGTATATATATAATTGTTATTTCGCACAATTCACGGCCAAATGAATGGTCTCTCTTACTTGGTAAAGTGATTCAGGGAAAGAAATCTTGCCAACTAACCAATACCCATGTCCTAATAACTTTAAGATAGTTTATGAAAGTCCAGAGAGATGCTGACAATATTTCACATGATATCACTTCAATATTACAATCACAGTGCAGCCACTGAAAGAATAGGACCTTTTTCTTCTGTACAGATTATTTTTTTGTGAGGTAAATCTTGAAGTTATCACAATTGAATATGATCATCATTCTCAGCTGTGCAGTCTGCTTGCTGAACATGAACCGGTCACAGTAGAATGTCCTTGAAAAGATGCATTAGTAATTACATAGTAGTTTCATTTGGTAGATAGTGATAAGCTTGGGTCATTCTCTTGGAAATTGAGATTGTCAGTGTTAACAGAATAATACTTCCTTTTCCACTAGCTCTCTGGTAAATGAGGCTCAGCCTGTAACTTCATACGTAGCTTTTGCTATGGTAAAATTTAAAAGCAGACTGTTTTTCAAGGTCTTTCTTTCTGATCAAGGAGCAGTCTATTTGACCAAACAGTGACGGCCAGTGGGTGGAAACTACCATCGTTCAGGGTTTTTTTCTTTAATGTACTGTTTTGGCACAACCTGACAATACGCTAGAAATGTAATGGACTTGAATCCCATCCTTGGTGAGTGGCTACAGTATAGTAGCGAAATAGTATACAAGGTAGAAATATACTTGTCGGTGCTTCGTGGCACAGCAAGCAGTGATCAGTGCCGAGACTTCTGAGCCATTATGTACAGTACGTTTAAAGGGGCACTATCATGGCGAGTTTGCTGCATTGTGCTGAAATTAGGACTAAGTACCTTAGCTCGTACATGAAATGGTTGTACAACACCACGATGAAGACATGAATTGTTAAAGGACCTACGTCACGGTTTGCGCATATTGAAAAGTTTAGTCTCAATTTTTCAAATTCGTTGATTGTAATCCGTGTTAATCTTCTCCATCCTTAGCCATCCTTGTTCCTTTATGGTTTATCATTATTTCTTTGTTGTTTTTCTATCTTATTAAACTGTTATTTTCAGGTTTCCTACCATTTAAAGGTAATTTTGTGTGTGGCCAAAATAACTCAAAATACCGTGACTGAACCCCGTTAAAAGGGGGACAATTTTCAGTTAGTTTTTAGTTTCTAACGATTTTTCTTCCAAACGACCGCAAAATTTGAAGACGTCTGCCAGACTTTCTCAGTTTGAACCCTCTATAGCGGTCATTTCATTTCATCAGTCCACTTAGTGATTTTTTCATAGAACTTGACCATTGTTTTTAGGCTTTCATGCTCTTGCTTAGTACGCCTATCCTAATTTTTTTAACTTATTCAGTCCAGACTCTCCTCTTCACTACAAGCAACCACTCGGTAAATAAGTATGGATTTATTTAACAAATAAAGAAGCCTACGTCTCGTGTTTTCCCCTACACTTCTTTCGTGCTCTACCGCTTCCTGCGTGCTTTACAACAGAACAGAGCACAGTCGAGGCTTCTTTATTTGTTAAATAAAACGCGAGCCGCCGGCTTGTGTTTTCTACATTTCTCGAGTGTTCTCAAATGTGCGGAGTGTTCTATCACAGTGTAATACACGGCTTAGGCTTCTTCATTTGCTTTTTGATAATGATTTTACACGCGCAAAACAATTAAACACGCTTTTTCTGTTATATACTCTGATAAAACGTGGGTTTTTGACCAATCAGAGCACGCGCAGGGACCTATCTATATTATAACACTAAATAAAGACTGGTAGTTCTAATGTTTTTTGTGCCCGTTACTGTCGCGTTACAAGTAACGTATTTCCAAGGAAAATTTTTCCAATGGGAAAATAAAGAGCCGTGATAATAATTAACCCGTGTTTTTTCTTTTCAAATAAAAGCACAGATTACCACAGGCAACTTGTAAAACTGAAACAAATTTGCTAAACTAACACTATAAGAAATGGGTCGAGAACAGTACGCTGATTTCGTTTGTTATGTTGTGACGATGCCTGACTGAGCTCGCGATCTTTCATTAAGTCTTTTGTCGTCACTTCATGGATTGATACGGAAAGCCGCCACCCCATTGATCCCCTCCCGACTGTATAATCCCCCGCCAATAAAAAAAGATGGAGAAATAAAGCTAACGCGAGGGGTGAGTGAGTGGTGAAAAAGGGTTAATGATTTTGGATGTTGAGCACGTGACCAAACATAAAAAATACAACCAACTTTAATAAAAAAGCAAAAACAAAAACATGCAAAAATCTGCTTGTCTACAATAACATTGTTCCTTTCATTTTCTCCTTAGAAGGTTAACATTGTTGGTAACAGAACAATTCAAAAAGTTTTTTTTTTTTTTTTTTTATCAGACGCAAAAAAGTGTTCAGTGATCAAATGCAACGTGACGGCTACCAGCCATTCTTGTTCTTTCGGCGTTTTTTCTTGGGCTTTGATCGCCATATTGGTTTCTTTGGAGCAGGAGGTAAATTGGCCGCAGTTATCTTGTCTTTACGAGCTTGCCTGCAAGAAGACAACCAGTAAATAATTTAGTTTTCGTAACCTGAGAAACTGTTAACAACTGTGGGTTTTGAAATTTTCAATATCAATAACTGATCGAAGCAAACATTAGTGTTAGAGTGCAGCTACGGTGTCCGGGTCACTTAAAAAAAGCTGACCAATCAGATTACAGCTCAAGAACGATGAATCCCAGTCATTTGGATCAATCAGTCAATCAATCAAGATCCGGTTAGCCTGTAGAACAGAGAAATTAGTGAGGCAGACCTCGAAGCACGATACACGAGCGCGAGGCGCGACCACTAGCGCCAACCACAAGTCGAAAAAATTCCGCGGATTTTTTTTGGACGCGCGCTTCGCGCTCGTGGTAACGATCCACACTCAGCTACATTTTTCTTTTGTTGCAGTCATTGATTGGTTAATTGCATTGTTTGCGTTTGCTGTGATTGGTCGGATGTGACTGTACTAGGGTTAAACTCCACCGTGGTATGTTTCCTCGTCGTCAAAACTCTATAAGTCTCTGACCTGTCTGCTCTCCTCAGAGTCCGATTATAATGAGTCAAATTAGCGACATGCGACTAATACGTTCAAAATCCCGTGTCTAAAGGAACCATTCCAAAAATTGGTTGATTTTTGGTGTTTTTGAAAATCACCTGTGACATCTTTTCTTAGAGGTCTGGGGTTAGTATAACGAAAGAGAAACTTCAAGAACATCTCAACGTCATGCTGTCGATACTGAGAACGAGACTAAACCACTAAACGGGACTTCCGTCAAACAACTCACCATAGTCGTCGAATGAAATTCACTGTACATGTAACCAACAAGTAACTGACAAGGAGAGCAAAATTCACAACAAAAACAGCGGACATCATGTAGAAGACATCTTGCCAAGTGGAGGCAGCAATGCGAGCTCCAATATGATTCACATGGCCTGTGGGGAAAAAAGTATAACCCAGATAACTAACAGTGTAAGCCAGAAGAAACCAAACCAAACTAATTCTTCGTTTCTACTTATTAACTGGCAGCTTTAAGTGGCGAAGATATCTACAGTCTAATCTCTAGCGGGCTATCTCCTACTTTTCTTTACTTTTCAGGATTTTCTCTTTTTTCACTCAAACAGAAAATAAACGACCTGATCTTGACTAAAATACAATTTCTGCAAGAAAACTCATTGGAAGAAACAGAAAGGGCCAATAATTTCCACTAGATTATTAATATTTGGGTGGTGCTACGCTACCCGGTTCAAAAATCAGTCGAATTATTATAACAGCGATAAACTGGGTTCTTCACCACTTACTGTCAAAATACCCATAATAGAACTTGACAACGCAATCAGTTACATAGTTGCCAGGAAGAAACAGTCTTCCAGTCCATGTAAGTCCATTCCAGATCCACTCGGCCAGCCATTTAACTCCATTCCGGACCCATTCGGCCAGCCATGTAACTTCATTCCAGACCCATGCGGCCAGCCATGCAACTCCATTCAAGACCCCATCAGCCAGCCGTGTAATTCCATTCCGGACCCCATCGGCCAGCCATGTAACTCCATTCCAGACCCCATCAGCCAGCCATTTAACTCCATTCCAGATGACATCAGCCAACGATGTAACCTTATTCGAGATCCACTCGACCAACCATGTCACTCCATTCCAGACTCCAGCAGCCATTGCCACCGTAATGCCATAACATTTGTTCTGTGCACCTGTCACCATTGCCCATGAAAGGTCCCAAGCCCTTGCGATCAATCCAGGAGACCTGGGTCTGAATGTTTCGAAGTCCTGACATGTGGCATTTCGGGGATATTTAGCACATTCTTTGAACTTTTGGATCTGCCAATAGATTTGAAAAGAGATTTCTAAAACCGTCTCCCATATAGACCGATGTTTACAGTTTGCTAGATGCTTGCTAGATTAACAGCTCGCCGGCACACATGTATATAACTTATTCTTAAACCAAAACTTGTCAACAAATATAAGACCTACTGCATTTTTACGACAGAGAAATATATGAATCTCACTTAGTAAAGATAAACGTTCAATACCTTGCCATGTTTGGGTGTCCTGTTAACACTGGGTGAGCTGTTGATATCTGCCGAGCCCATGTTCTTAGTGAATTCGAAAACCAATTTCATGTCCAGTCTGATGGAGTCGATTTCCATCTTAACCACGTAATCCTGTAACAAGAAAATAGCAGTATTCACAAACTATTGGGGAAGCGGAGGGAGGGATTTCTCGGTTGTGCAAATGACATTTCTCTTTTTGGGGGGGGGATTCAAAAGACCGTCATAATAATTTGGATTGTCTCCCATCTCACCGACAGTAAATTGAAGGAATTTATGCGGAAAAAGGTTACGTCTGTGTCGCAGGGACTAGAGTGTCCCATCTTGTGTAGCTCATCCCGGGTGCTGTAGCACTAAAAGCGACTACGACTATTTCTACTCCTCCGGTACCCATTTATACACCTGGATGGAGCGAGGGACCGTGACAGTAAAATTTTCCTGCCCAAGGGGTCGGTGGATCTGGAATCGATGCGGAGCCTAGCACAATAAAAATTTGTGCACAATATAACGCGCCTCACAACAACAATAACAACATAAACTAAGCCAAACAAACAGAGAAGAATGCAATATGGCCTTGCGCTAGCTAGCTTTCTGCAAATTCACCCACCTCATTAATCCAGCTTCCAGTGATGATCGTACCGTGGATAAAATCCTTGAAGAAGAAATCCTGTTTCTCAACAGATTGTGGAGTTTCTGCATAGATGAATTGATATAGTTGTCACATACTGCATTTCGTTTAAAACAAAGGAACTTTCTCAGCTGATGTAACCGTTTAAAAAGCCAAAATAAAGACAAAAATGAAATGTAAGTATGTATCAAACAATTGTTTGTCTATTAACAAACAAATGCAAAGATCAGAGCAACGCGGTTTCAATAAAAGACAGTGGCCTTTGAGCCGGGAGTGAACTTAAATGTAACCGTTTAAGCGCGCGCTTCAAAGAGAAAGTAGCTGAAGAACACTCGCGCGCAATGTTCTCACGTGAAGATTTCCATGGCAACCATAGTTGTTTATGTTTTCCGAAAAGTGAAAACATTTTTGTCTGTCAACTTTCCCCACGATGAAGACCAAACTTCTTGTTCTTAAAAACTGCCGTTAATTTCTTCTTTGCATTCAGCGAATAAAGACTACATGATTTGTCTAGAAACACGAGTATCCATGATGAGGAAAAGACATTTCGTTAGAGGTGTAGGGTTGAAATTTTAGTGCGCGATAAAAAAAATGAAGAAAATAAAACATGAATAGAGATGAAACACAAGAAAAGACTTACCGTCTCGTTTGCCAGGGTGCGTAAGATACGCTAAAATCAAGAAAACTATCAGCGCCGAAAGCGGAAATATCACCTTCATGATTGCCAAAAAACTTTTTTCTTCTCACGATGAACGCACAACTTGTTCGTTCCGCGAAAAAGAGCGAAGTGAAAAGTGACGTCACAATGAGCGTTTTATGACGCAGTGAGCGCGGGACATTCAGTCTAGTTCCCAGCTTTTTTCAACGAAGTCAGTTTAGAGTGCGTTCCTTAAAACCGACGTCAGTTTAGCTAGTGTGCAGTCTTTCAAACCATTTTGTTTATTAGACAGAACGTGTTCTTACATGTAAAGGTAATGCACTCATTTGGTCGAAAGTCGAGATGAAAAAATCCCATCTCCTTTTTTCACTTCTTTCTATACAATAACGTTTATTACAGTAGTTGCACGAGTAGCTTTTCGCTTTAGCCTTCTAGCATAGTTTTGCGGAGAGATTAACAAACGAGAAATAAAAATTAAAACAGTACTGTTCACATCTTTGTTCTTCTAGCCGTTTCGCAATGCATTATCATAATCGAGTGGTATTTAAGTTTGACTCGAGCGTCGATGAATAATGAAAAGCAAAACTCTTGTGTTTAATCTTAAATTTACACTGTTGTGTGCGATTGCCCTAACGAATTGTATCTGTTTTTATAATGATGTTGACTATTTACTTACTGGTGCCAAAACTCATTCATCTTGTCTATTTAAACCAATGATTTTAAAGGAAATGCACAAGAACTTGCTCTATTGTTAATCTGTTTTTCTATGCACCGATTCACTTACAAGATTTCTCTTGACACGAGTGTTAGCGTTTGAAATCGCAGTTATAAGAAGGCAAGACGCGGTAAACCAAAACGAAAGTTTTACCATGGAGGTGTTCAGGTGAGAAGGGTCGTTAGAGAACAATAAGAAGAATTAATCTGTTATTATTTGATCTTATACACTATAATCGATGTATTTTACGGGTACAAATTGTAACTCGGTCTTGTTAGAATCGTATCTTATGGTAACGCACTTCCGATCCAGTTTATTCACTGAGCAAATTTTGCGGAAACGACTTTTAAAATATGTGGTATCACTTAGAGTAGATCTTGCATTGGAAATGTGATTTTTATTATCTTTTTGTGGATTCAGTGTAATCCAAGTTTTACATAGCGAAGCTCGAATGTAAATAAGATAACGTTTTGGGGACTTTGTGCGATAGAAGTTAAATATTTTGCTGATCTTTTAATACCCGACTTCAAATAATTTTTGGTCAATTTTAGGTAAAAATATTCCTTCCTTTTCGGTCCTCTTAGAGTTGAGTGTTGTTACTCGGTCGTTTCGATCATCCATAACCTCTATTTATTTCATCGTAGCTCAATTGTTTAATTTTTCATTTAGATGCTAATTAACATTGTCCGGCTACAGTAAATGTCGCTTTCGGTGTTATCTGACTTGTACTCAAGTAGTATCGAGTTTCTCAGTTTGATTACGTCAATTTCATTTTCGCCCTTCGTAATTTTCCAGCGAGTTGTGTGGTTTTATTCCTCATACAGACAAACAAATTTTGTTTCATGTTTCAAATGGAGAGCAGTTGACAGTTTATTTCGGTCGACGAGTTTTCAGTTGTAGCACCTGTAAACAAGGCGACCCGCAGAGCCATTGAAAGCTTCTTTAATAAAAACTACCTTAAAGCCAGTAGCTAACTACAATAGCGTCGATCCATTTTTCCATTTTAAAAAAGCTCTGATTTAACTGCCTTGATGTACATCAAATTCCCAGAACTGACAGAAATGAAATGAAAAAATACTTGGAAACCGTTAGAAATGAAGAATGAATTGTTCCATTCGATTCCATCGGGAATGATGCCTGACTACAGTTAAGTTCGGAAACGCCTTTTTTCTTGTGACCGTACATGTAATAGTTCCATATTTATGAAACAATTCCTTCAGTAAACACTACCTGTACGTTTTTCTAAACGCTCCTAAACAAAACTCTCCTGACTACATGGCTGAAAGAGACGCTAAACTGAATAGAGTATTTTCCAAATTTAAGACCAAGAAAGATAATTCATATATTAAATTGTCCATGGTGCTCTGCCTTTTCTTAGTCGGTGCTCAATCTAACTCAGAAACAGCCTGTTTGCCTACACCATCTAGTAATTCTAGACGTCTGTTCTGTTGTCTGAGAGAAAACTCATTTGTTTTCGATCGTGACAGAACACCGGGTTCGAGCAACGTGTAACAAACAAAAAACGATCAAAAGAAAGAATTTGAAGGCCAAGCGTGTATTTTGAAGAGAGTTATCACTGTTACCCCTGAGATCAATTTTATTAAATAATTTGGTTGACAGTTATTACTGATGATATGTATTTCAACGTGCGCTTTCCGGAATTATTTCCTCGTCAATAACTCGGTCAAGGTGTCTTATTCACCTGAGTTTGGTACCGAAAACAAAGAATTTCGTCCATTGTTTACTAATGTCCATCAAAATGAGTGAAGTAGAAAGAAAACACTTCTAATTCCGTTTTAATAGCTCCAACACTAGGATGGATCCATTCACTCGACTTTTTAAAGTAGATTAAATCGATTAACTGAATGTAATGCGATTACGTCCGCTTATGAAAGTTGGAATTGTTTAAGCAGGAAAGACAATTAATATATTAAACTGTCCATGGTGCCCTGACTGTTCTGTTTTGTGCGTAATCTGTCTAAAAAACATAGTATGTTCGCCTGCGCCCATAATTCCAGACTGCGCTGTTGTCTGGAAGGAAACTCATTTGTTTGCGATCGCGATAGAAAACCGGGTTTGACGAACGTAAAAAACAAAAATAACCGAAAGAAAGAAGGATCACTCGAGGACAGAAGCTAAAGTATCTCATTGTTACACAAATTTATCGATCTATTTTGTCTTGCACAGTAAGGGGTTCCTTTCTGGAGGTACTAAACACGAGGTTTAGGGGTGAGCTGTTTCGATTTGAATTAATCGCGTGCAAGGGTCTGTAGCAATCTGGAAGGAATTCTCTGGATCTGCAATCAGAGCAAGATTTTCTTCTCAGGATTAATGTATGTATATTAAGATGTACAAATGTTTAGGTCTTGAATCTCATTATTTCCACGAGTAAGCAGTTTATTTTCTACCATTCTCACAGGTCGCGCGTTGTATATGTCCGGTTGAATTAATGACTAAACAATTGTCCGCTGTGTCTAGAGAAGTTGCTAATCCGGGATCAGACGATAAGTGCATTTAGCTCTCTATCCGACAATACCATAAAAGATTGTCTATTCGAAGCGTTGAGATTGCATTAATGTATTTAATTTACTCTGAATTATTCGTTCAACGTGGCGCGAAATTAGAGCAGGAGAACACGCATGCGCCGATATCGAGGTTGTGTATATATTGTTTTGAACTGCGAGTCGGCGATCGAGCGTTTTAGTTTCATTTTCAGTCGTGTATCAATGTTGTTCTACGCTTCTTAATTAATGTCTGTTTTAGCTGCACAATGTCCGAACTTCGAAGGAGGAGAGGGGGTCAAGGAAAGGACAAAAATCGGCATTCATTCCATGCCAACGGGAGCACGAAAGGGCAGCAGACAGAACATACAAAGGAAGGCGGAGTGCATTGGTTTAGCTTGGCCAATTTTCTTGTGGGAGCAACAGTCGCCTTGATTGTGGGAGTGAAATATGCTTTATATGTACGAGAACTCCACGAGAATGATATGTGGTTTTCCAATATTGGTGTAAGTTCACGTTTTTATTATTATTTGCAGTGCTGAATGTGTGCACCATTTTTTGCTTACCTACATAACTTAAGCTTAAGCTTATTTTGAAATCATTTTTTGTCCCTTGCACAGTAAAATCGCCGTTAAATTTTAATAAGTTAAGACAGTTACGATGTACTGATATTGTATAAAAGCCAAGCGTTATATTTCCCATTATGTCTTGAAAGCTAGAATTAATGATTTGAAATGCCATTATTAAAATCACTCAACTTCCGCGTCAGATCAGGGTCAATCACGAAGAATGAATAAAATACTCTTTCCCTGTGCAAGCTGAGAAGAAAATTCTACCTCACCATTCAAAGAAAAAAATATTTCTTCTCAATGGTGTCATTAACTATTCTTTTCTAACTACAAATATTGAACTTCTGTTACCAATTCATTATCGATAATATATCCATCACTATCTTTGAAAATCTTGAACCCAGATGAGCTCTTAAATTTTCTAGGGGTTAAATTCTAACAAATAAAATAATAACTAAAAATAAAATGCTTTCTGTCACCAGTTTTTTTCTAGAAGTATTTTCATGACAATTTGGCATGGCTCTACTATGGACAAGAAATGTCTTTATTAATTCTTATATTCTTATATAATTTGTTTGACAAAGGCTGCATTGCAAACTTATGTTTCTGTACCCTAGCAACACTTTTGGGAACAGCTGGTAGAGGGTCCCTTATAGGATTTTCAACCCGCCTTCCTAACTAGAATTTTCCTTGGATCCCGTAAACCTGAGCATTTCTATCAGCTAATCCTGATCAACATTTTCTTAAGTCCATTACATACCTCAACAGAAAAGACCCTGTGCAATTGAGCTCCAGATTCCCTCACAACAAACCCAAGAATTGACTTTTATAGGTTCAGTTATTTGTCAGTATCTCTCTCCACCAAAGTGATGACATTGTGCAGTTGTTTTCACAATCCATTTCATATGGGTGTCCACAGTCAGTCAAGGCATGTCTTTTTTGCAGCTCATTTCTTTTCCTTTGTTTATCTGTTTTGCGCCTGCCTTACCAATCTTTTTGATCACTGAAAAACTTGTCACTTGGAGATGGTAACAATCAGAGCAGAGCAATAAGGAGATCACAGAGATCAAATGGAAACCAACCTTTACAAGTACACATCACCCACATGCCACAGCAATCTCTCAGTTCATTATTTGCATAACGCGACAGAGTCTGAAATTATGTCATCATAAATAAATTGTATAAGTCAACTATGATATGGCTGGATTTATGCTGAATTGGGGCAGTTTAACATCAGATCATACCTCTCAGTTTGGTTTCTCCATTGCATATCTTAGTTTGGCTGTATTGCGTCTCTCCAAAATATGAACCATGGCTTGACAGAGCTTGCCTGACAGGGCTTGAAATTGTGACTCACTTGTCGCCAATACGACCAAAAATTGAGCACTGGCGACTAAATTTTCACAACTGGTCACCAGCTGGTGACTCGCGTTTTGTCCAATAACTAAAGAAAACCACGACACCTTGCGGGGGGGGGGGGGGGTACTTTGGGAATTTCTGGGTGGGGATGTGCCGCTGGGACCCTGGAACCCTTAGCCTATACCAGAGCTAGTTCAGCTGAATTTTGCTACCCTATACTCGAGTAATTTCCCCAAATCCCCCAATCTATCGACACTGTTGAGGCTGATTTGCATAAAATTAAACTTGCCGATTTGATTTTTTTATATTTTTGAGTGGCAATTCCTGGTTTCCCTAGTCTAGATAAAATCTTCGACCAACTAGTCAGTTTTGTGAAAAATTATACCCTATTCTAGACCCAAACGCTCTGATTTATATACCCTATCCTAGAGTAAACTGCTTGAAAACCATACCCTTCACAGCGGCACATACCTATATAGCCCATATATGGCAGTGCCCCCCCCCCCCCCCCCGGGCCACAACATAACTTTTGTTTTTAAATATGCAAGGACCAGTGTTTGTCTCACAATGAAAACCACGGACTTAAAACGTTTTATGCTTCGCTTCATTTAAAATGACTATGGAGACAACCATCACCTTCGGACCAGAGGCATATCACCTGAAAACAACAGTAGCTTTATAACTAAGTGTTACTCGTGTTGTTTTTAATTGTTTTCGCTCTTCAAATGTGACTTTTCTTGCATGCAAAGTAACAGATAAAATCGTGTTCTGGTGTAAGTTATATTTAAAATAAGTTGGCAACCAAAATTTACGATCTGGCAACCAAAAAGTTAATTTCAAGCCCTGCCTAATTTGGTATTTACCTGCATAAGTAGGTCATTTTATCCAGCAGTAATACTGATACAAACTTTGGAATCTGATATCTTTCTTTCTTTTTTTTTTCAAACCAGCAAATAGAAAGAGAAATATCCTTCAGGACAGAATCTGGATTATATTTTTCATATTATAAGCAGATAGTATTAGCACCATCTCTTTTTCAAGGTAAGTAAAAAAACTGTTAATGACCAATGTTTAAACACTAAGAAAATTAATTCTATATCTGATAAAAAGGCAATTGAAAGAAATGTTAAAAAGAATTGTATAGAAACTGACCTATATGGTTGTTTTTCATGTATTAATTGTAGGTATTTATGATGTTATGCATGACAACAGAACAGAGCATCTGAGGACTATTAACATATTAGAGAGATTCAATATTTATCAGGAAGTTATCCTGGCAGCACTGTACAGAATTTTACCTATACAGGTACACTTAAAATTTCTCTTTTTCCAAATTCAACTATTATATTATTTTTGATAGCTGGTATGTAGTATTTATCGGGTGGGATGGATAATTAAATGATTAATAATTATTAGTCCTTTAATGTACATCTCACCCACAAATAGCAATGGTGAAATATAAATAAACAGTTCATTTAAGGCTGCAGAGCAGGGGGGCAGAGGGGCTGTAGCCGCCCCAGCAAACAAAAATTTTGGGGGCTCAGCTGCCCCGCATTTTGTTGCCAAAAGACAAAGACTAAAAACCTTCCTTACAAGGACTACAAAAAAGGATCGTCTGAACAACTGCCTCCTCCCGCATTGTCATAAGTCTATTACAAACATGTTGAACACTGAAGACACTGTGTAGACATTGCAAAGAAGTTTGTTTGTGCACACAAACAACACAAAATACATTTTGGAAAATACAAGTTAGAGGTATGCACTTGACTTAATAATGGACCCCCCCCCCCCCCCCCAAGTTTCGAAATGCTCCACCCACTCTGCAGTTGGGGGACGTATACTGTTTATTTACAGAAAAAAGAGTATGTTCAGCTATGTGTACAGTAGGCCAGAGTAGGCATGTCAGATGGCTGACATTTATGCAACAGTATCCGTTCTAAAACTACTCTTCTCTTTGGGAAAGAAGCTTGTTTTAAAAGAAAACCAAAGGGCTGCCTCTGGTGTGACTGTGACATGATTGTGACATGACTGTGGCGTGACACACATTCAACTATTAGTCATGTCATCAGCCTTGTGACAAACACAGTCAAGTGGATCTTGCAGAGCAAAAACCAAACTGGACATTAAAAGTTTTTTGTAGTTTTTAGCTGGTAACTGTGATTCATTGTCATCGCAACTCAACACCGCCTGCAGGGCTCAACACTAACTTTTCAACTTACTAGCCTAGTGGCTAGTGATAGCTTAGATGTTTCTAGCCAAAACCTTTTTTTACTAGCCAAGCGTTGTGGTTGGCTACCTTATTACATGAAATTTTTGCAACACATTTATTTCGCGATTTGAGGGTGCGCATATTTCATGACACATTCAGGGATTTTGCTAAAATTTTGTATTTTGAATCACTTTAACTTTGCGTTTTGGGTAACACAAAATTTATTTCCTTGGCAGTGTTACTTAAAACATATCTTTGAATTGAGTAAACTGACTTTATCAAAGGTATAATGACGTCAAAACTAACAAAAACCCAATGACGGTACTCTATGTCAACAGTAACATAATGTGTTATGTTCCCAACACTTCCTTATTCGCGTTACTTTAATTTCGCAATTTTTTTTTTAAATCACGAAATTCACAAAATTCACGTGTCACGAAAATTTCTGGTAGGTCCAATAACAACAGAATTACTAGCAAGACTTGAAAGCACAACGTAAGCAACTCTCTTTAATACGTAACATTGGTAATTATTCTGTACTTAAACTAGTTTCAAAAAAGTTCCAGTTCCCGAAAAGACTTTCAGGACTCTGTTTTTCTCTGAGACTTGCTTGGAAAAATATCAAGACCCCCAGCACATCACTGTAAAAACTGTCGAGACTTCTTCACGGACAGGAGCTGTAGAAATGTTTCAAAAGCAAAACAACTATCTGAACAATACTGTAAACTGTCATTGGCGAAATTCGACTGCTAAAAACGGCTGGTTTAAATGTCAAAGGAAATAAATCTTTCTCATCTAATTATTTCTGTAGTGGTAAGTTTGTAAGTATGCATACAGTGACAAATCATCCATGTATTGTTACACTAAATGAAATGTTATGCCAGGAGTGTTATCCCTTTACAGTTCCGCATTATTTTGCGCAAGAAAAAAATTTTGTAACAAAAAAGAGTATTGATGTGTGCTTTCAGAAAATGCGGTCTTGTTTGTCAAATATTTCTTTCAACAAAAGTAACATGTTCAGTTCCCTGTTTACATACAACCCAGCGAAAAGTAGACAAACTTAAATTTGCGTACCTGCTGAACAGCACATGCCCAGTACATGATATGTCGACAATGAAATTCTGACCTTGTTTCCGAGAAAAGTGTAAATTTTGTGTTTGTCTTCCTTGCTGGAGACAGAAACTAGTTCAGCCAGTTTCATTTTGTTGACTAGCCAAAGTGTCTAGTGGAAATCGAAAACCTACTAGCCAAAACTAAATTTCTACTAGTCTGTGGCTAGTTGGTTACTGCTAGTGTCAAGCCCTCTGCCTGCCTTATCCATTCTTAAAGCAAGCCTCTTTCCCTTGTAGAATTAAACATTAGGAGCAAATTTCTTAATCCTCCGCTGAAACAGTGCATAGTACATATTAAAGAAGCATCTTTTTGGAACTATTATAATATGTTATATTAATGATGATATGGTTCATCTTTAAAGGGTAAATTCTAAATTTTCTAATTTCTGTTTGTTTGTTTGTTTGTTTTACAGGAATCAGTAGAATACGTTTACTTTTATATTGATACTGTCTTTGGCTTACATGGAATGTACATGGTGTCTTTGTTTGCATCATCATGGATACTGAGCGGTTCATGGCTTGCTGGACTCCTTTCAGCATGTCTCTATATTTTTAACAAGTAAGTAGTTAAAAGAAAAGAAAAGAACATTAAAAAGTCTTGAAAGGTTTTCCTTATAGAATTTTTTTCAAGTGTTGAAAAAAGCTCAGCAACCTTCTTCCCTCTTACACCCCCTTTAAAAGGCAAAATTTGAGACTGCATTTCTTTTACAGTGAGACAAAACTAATAAAATATTTTTTTGATTGTTTTTCAGGGATGATACTACAAGAATATCTTTTACTATTCCCCTTCGTGAGAGTTTTGGATTTCCATTCCTATTTGCACAGATAGCATTTATAACCTTCTTCTTCAAGAAAAATGTGTCTTCCCTTGCTCAGGTACATTTTGTTGTAATTGTATTCATTATAAGTTTAGGGAGGCATAGTGGCCTCATGGTTAATGCGCTAGTTTCCAGATCGAGCCGTCGGGGTTTGAGCCCTGGCCATGGACATTGTGTTGTGTTCTTGGGCAAGACACTTTACTCTCACAGTGCCTCTCTCCACCCAGGTGTATAAATGGGTACCGGCGAACTTAATGCTGGGGGTAACCCTGCCATGGACTAGCATCCCATCCGGGGGGGAGTAGAAATACTCCTAGTCGCTTCATGCTACAGAAAGCAGGATAAGCTCTGGTCTGATGGGCCACTTAGCTCATATGCAGACTTTTATTCATTATAAGTCATTTTGAATAATTGTCACTGGACAGATGTACCATTGATAATGTTTTGAAAATTAACCCCCCCCCCCCTTACCTACCCACCCTTCCTTCCATATATAAGCTCCTCACATTTGATGGTCCACTTTGTTCTTGGGATGCTAGACAATACATGTATTTTCAAAAAAAAATTAATCTGCGTACATTTTTTAGGGTATTTTAATGTCAGCTGAGGATGGTGGTCAGTGGATT
This sequence comes from Orbicella faveolata, assembly GCF_042242905.1. Taxonomy (NCBI): domain Eukaryota; kingdom Metazoa; phylum Cnidaria; class Anthozoa; order Scleractinia; family Merulinidae; genus Orbicella; species Orbicella faveolata. The sequence goes on from NW_028301539.1 coordinate 20,521,735, forward strand.
ATTTTCTAGATACATGTATAATGTTTGTCTGTCTTTTTTTTTACAGACCCTTTGCTTGGTAGGCATTGCTGTTTCAACTTTCTTCTTCACATTGGTTTGGCAGTTTGCTCAGTTCATTCTCCTGCTTGAGTCCATGGCATTCTTTGGCACTTATTCGCTTGGCTTTATTCCCAAGTACAAGGTAAGGAGTGAAACTGGAAAAGGTGAATATTGACTAGATCTGACTCAAGCAGCTACAAAGGTTGATGAGAAAAAAAATAGATTTTCATCTCATTCAAGCCTTTCTTGGCACCCTACCTCAACCCTGGACAAAACTAGTTGAGACAAAGTGGAAATTAAGGTTACTCCAAACCTTTGCAGGTGTGCTCCAGAAAATATATATAATTCGTACGGGTGCTAATTTCAAGGAAACCACCACAAACTATATATCAATAGAAAGGTTATGAAATGTAGAATTTGATAAAATTATGGTCTGTTTTGGCTACTGCTTTGCTAGGAGGGAATAAGCTGTTAATGCCAAAATGACCGACTGACATTCCGGCAAGTTAATTGGGTATCAAAATAATGTGATTGTTGATGCAAAGTAACTGTGCAGTGTTAATCACGAAGCATCAATCTCTTGATAGTGTGTCAGCATTGTCTTGTATATTTTTACATGATTTTGTTGCCTTCTTTCGTTTGTTCTAGGCTCGGAGCCTGTACTTGATTGTGATTGGCTCTCTGATTGGAGTATGCATCCTGCAGTTTGTCAATGACATGATCCTTTGTTCTCTTGCGCTGAGTTTTGCTGTTGCTTCCGTTGCTCTCATGACTTTTCATGTGAGTTTTACTTTTAACTATTAGTAACTGCTTTCTACTCAGACAATATGTGTAGCATGTAATGCAAATTTAAACTATTTATACTGGAAAGTTTGTGAGAGATTAGAACATGATTGTCTTTCTTATTTGCCTGAACGTTTTGTTTCTTTGGTTGTGTTTCAGGGTGACGGAAAAACAAACGATAGTTTCCTTGTTAGAGTATTTAAACTGGGCCTCAATGTGATTGCTGTCTTACTTTTGGCCGGGGGAATCAGCTTTCTTATTAAGGTACATTATGCTGTTCATATACCTATTTTTGTAAACAGTAGGATTGTTTGATCTAATTGGTCCAGACTGATTGTGTAGACAGTGCAGGGTACTGCACTTCAATGGGTTCCTATTACAGTCGTATAATCTCCTTAACAGATCATTTAGGGTTCTAACATTTAACAATTATTGGACGAGGTTGAGCAAAACATCGTGATTTGTCAGTGGAAAGCAGATCAATTATTTGCCAAAGCCGAAGGCTGAGGCAAATAATTTATCTGTGAGACACTGACAAATAGCGATATTTTGCAATAACCGAGTTCAATAATTCTTAAATGTAAGAACCCTAAATTACCAAATTTGTTTTCTTATTTAAATCACACTCTGACAGCTCAGGGGAGCAATCTGCCATGTTTCACCAGAGATCATGGTTACAGTTACACATGAGCAGAATGTTATTTACAGCAAAACACATTTAGACGGATGAGCAGACCATTATTTGTAGACAGTTATTTGCAGGTCATGCGGTGGGCTCGGTTGTACCTTTGGGACACACAGGTGTAAAAGAATAGTGTCCCTCATATTCTGGTGTTGTGTTCACTCTCACAGTGCGTTTAAATTTTTGTTGAAACGTCTCTGATCCGAGAGGTTGTTATTTATTGCAGGTTCTTATGAGAATAGAATCAGATGAACACATCTTTAAGTTTCTCAAGGCAAAGTTTGGTTATGGCATTGGAAGGTACTGTACACCAGTTACAGGTTTTATCTGTCACACTGTAAAATAAAACGATAGCTCCTTTGTTCGTTTACTGAAGCGGTTGGAATAAACCGCATTGCTGGGGATAACTGTTGAAGCACATCAGTTTGATCACCAATCCAGTTTTCCGCCTTCCGACACAACTTGACGCGATTACTCGGAATGTCTGTGTTGTGATCTGATTGGACAATAGGGATCGGCAAATCTTCGTTACCGCCTTCGAGGATTGCCTACTCTTATAAGGATAAAAATACCTGCGAGGTGTATTTGTAAGCGTTAATTTTTTTTTACCCTGTGTGAACTCTTTCAACAAACGTTGAGTTTTGTTGCTAAACGCTTTTATTTTCACGTTTTAGAAGCGCTAAACAGGCTTATGACGGAAAGTACGCACTGGTCGTGTTATTATTGGGTTGCCGTGTGCTTTTGTGCGGAAAACAGAATGCAGTGCTTTCACTCCATTTGCCACCTCTTCCGTTCCCTTTTCTCCAATAATTTCTGCTCTCCTACCGGTTGTTCTCGGGCAGGACCGACACCCTTGACACCCTTCATCCCCTATCTAAAGGAAGACGTTTTGCGTTGAGGGATGGAAGGTGGGGAGACAGTGGGTTTCAAAAAGACTAGAACAAGTTTTCCTAACAAATATTATATATTTGTAATTTCCTCACAGGGATTTCGATTCGCTATTGTATCTTTGTGAAGGAGCATTCAAATTCCTTCCCACGGATGTGTACGGAAGGCTGACCACTGGTGTCGTGTTTCCATGCTATGTGGTGTCACTGGTAGCTGTTTTGACTCTGCTGGCTTATACAGTGTTTGCCAACTGGAGGTGAGTCGTACTTGGTTTGGACATAGATTCCCCTGGGGGGACTCCCATGTGAAAAGGTTGGCGATGCTTGTCGGGAAATCTGAATTAAACGCCGAAAAGCGATCAATACGGGCGTGGCTCGAGCTTTATTTGAACGCTGAAAGATACCACCATTAAACGGACATGATGGCGAGTTTTTTAGCTATTTATTCGAGTGCAACTCTAGAAGATACATTGACGGTTAAAAATAGTAGCATTTTGTTCTGAACACTCCAAGTGAGACCAGAATCGTTGATTTACACCCCTAAGCGAGACGAGGAGCATCGCCGCCTTTTTCACATGGGAGTACTCCTCTCCGAGATGGATTCGTGATCATTGGATTTATTTTCACTACCGTGTATTTCAACCATCGTTCCTTTAACTGATCTCTTTTTTGCAGGAAGAAGGAAGAAACTACAGAAGAGGCCACTCCTCTTTTCTTGAACTCTCACGCTGAAGTAGTGTATCAAGCCATACAAAGCGTGTTCTTTGGTGTTCTGGCCATGTCTACGCTCCGCTTCAAGTTTCTTTGGACGCCGCACATGTGCTTGTTTGCTGCTGGCGTATTTTGTAATCAATCTTTCTGGAAAGCAGTGCTAAACAAGATAGGAATCAAACAAATATACGTGAGTATCGTTGTACAAGTCTTATTGGGTATAGTGGAGTCGGGTCGCTTTCGGAAGATTTTCGCGTCGTAGACGCACTCGTGCAGTATCCGATTCTTACTGTTCAATCAGAACTAGAACGGGCACTCTGTCGTCAGCAGGTGATATCATGTTTCTTAGCAACAGCCCTACCCGGAAGTACAGACTTCATAACAGCGGTTTCAGTCTACCAGAAATGGTGTTTCTAACTTGCTGGCCAGACTGTCGGCTCTTGCACACTTTCCTATGTAATTCATTGCTGCAGTCAAGAGAAGATCAAGATAAGTACCTTATGATCTTCTCTTGCCGCAGTTTTTAAGGACATATACTTTCCTTCTCATCTGAGTTGTATCACTTACATTTTATGTAGTCACTGCTTTATGAAGACTCTATTGATGTTTCACTCTGTAGGCAAAAATCATGGGTCATGCAGTTCCTGCGATGCTCCTTGGTCTTTTACTATTCAATGTAAGTACACAATTTAACATGTACAGAGACTGCTGTTCTTTGTTGTTTCTTGTTGAATGTTACAAACCAAAGTCGTGTCTTCTCCTTTAGAATCTACAGGTAATTATTTTTTCCTTTCTCGATTGAGAGGTTTAATTTCCATTTTACATCTTACATCTAACATTTCTTTCTTGAACAGCGTCTCCCGAAAGCGTTGAAAGACCTCGAAGAGCTGAGAGAATTCTACGATCCTGACACTGTGGAGCTAATGACATGGATAAAGTAAGTTCAGGCTACTGATCAACTCCTCGTTTACTATGCGTCCGCGTTAGCAGTTATAGGACCTCCTGGCTTGAAGTAGAAAATCTATTGAGTATTCCGGTCGATTTCTGTCTCTCTTGCTACATTGACTGCCAGATAAAATACATTAATAAGCAGTCAGATGATGAGAAATACAGTTTAATCTGAAATCCTGTCATCTCTTTTTTCTTCAAATCCCTTCAACAAAGTTTGAAAGAGCTCAGTCAGTCAGTGTACTAATAATCCAAGCTAAGCACTGAAAGTGATCTGTTTGTTTTTAGTGAAAATACGTCTCCTGATGCTTCATTCACGGGGAGCATGCAGCTACTCGCGGGCGTGAAGTTGTGTACAGACAGACATATCACAAATCACCCACATTACGAAAACAAATTCCTTAGAGAAAGAACGAAACAGGTAACCATGAAAATTCCTTTGTATTTACCCTCTTGGATCGACCAAATTTCTAATTTTCGTAACCCTTCATAAGCGATCACCTTGTTGGGGGAGGAAGGGGTAAGGGAGGTGGGTGGCATGTTTAGGGTGGTGTTCTAGTGACGATTATCACTGTCTTGCACGAGAAGGGGGCGGTCTTGCTGTAGTGAATGGGCGTGGGCGGGGGAAGGGGTTAATTCTCTGCTGGTCGCATCGACTGCATTGGCAAGAGGTCGACGCAAAGTTGATAATTGATCTATTCAGTTGATTGTTTGAGGTTATCCTCATTGTGTTTTGTGTTTATCTTTGATAGTTAATCCATGCCCGAGTCAACCCGACACAGTATGCGCACATTTGCGTTTAAGTAATTGCAGAACTCTCAATAAGCTTACTCCTTTGGCTGGTAAACGTGTGCAGTATCAGATCATGTTCGCCGTCGTGGTAAAGGCCACGTTTTCGAATCCCTTTGAAGCCTGATTTCTTTTTCAGTTTTCTTTTGAAACTTTTTTTAGTTGCTATGAAACCGCGAAAAAATTAAAATTTCAGGTGCTTGATGGTGATAGTGATGATGTAGTAATGAAAAGGTTACCAACACTAACCTCGTGCTAGAATGCCGTAAACTCTTGCGTATTTACATTCTAGAGATGTTTAAGATGTTTTTCTTGCTCTAGTGCTCGATAAAAAAGGTAATGACTCTTAATACAGCTTCTTTATTTTAGGTTTATCAAATTTACGCCCGGCGACCGCCCAAAGAGGTTTACGAAATCCTTCGTCAACACGGCACAGACTACATCATATTAGAGAACAGTATCTGCCTCTCACAGCAAGACAGGGGCTGCAGGCTTGTTGACATTCTTGACTTGGACAATGGTGTGGAGATAGACGGAGATCCATTGGAGGACGGAGTTGTTCCTCGCTTCTGTAGAGCTATAAAGACAGATGTTAAGAGTTTTAGTCGTTATTTTAAGAAAGTATTTGAAAATCGTACTTTTTACTTGTATAAATTGTTATAAATGACCGTGCGTTTTCGGAGAATAGCGTCCCTCCCCTCTCATGGATTGTTTGCCCAGATTTCACAATGTTCCACTGACTTAGAGGAAAATAGTCGAACTGTTCACCGTGGTTGATGAATCTCCTGATCTCCTGGAATGTTCTTTCAAGGTCCTTGCTCCAAATATTATCTGTCAAACCACCCACCTACTTTTTTGAAAAGTTTTTTTCTTAACAAAACCTAAACGGCAATAATATTTACACAACAATCACAGCAAAGAAACTAAGAAATTAAGTTTCTTTACGTTACACGAAGACACTGAAATTAACTAAATCAGACTATTAATGTACTTATTAACAGCTAAATGAAGAGCAAATAACGTAATTGGTAAAGCAATCTTTACTTAGATTTTATGTTGATGTGCTTTACAATACCTGCCTGCAATACATTATTTACAACACTGCACAAGAAACCTTAGAAACATTACATTAAAATTCACAGCAGAAAATAATTTACTACAAACTTAGGAAAAAAGTCACCTTGTATAAAGACAACAGAAACTAACGCAATTTGGACGCGTTTGCTCACTACATATCATGCACACCATGGCTACTACTCGAGGAAATACGATAACTTAGCTTAACACACAAAAAACGCTTACAACGTAAGATATATTTTAATTTAAGGCGACTTAATGTCTGAGAATCTCGCCTTCTGCAACTGTCAGTGTAATGGGTGCGTTCTTACTTGTTTAGTCATTTTAATCGATCCAGTCAGTCACATTACAATATGGCGGGCGAGTTTACTTATGTATTTACATATCTTCGCCTCATGTAGACACGTGACAGTGATAATGAAGTGAAACGTAGGAAAAAGGTTATAAATTTTGGTGTAAAATCAGTGGTGGTTAGCATTAGCTAAGAAATAATGAAAAAAAATACATTTGAATTCAACCAGTCATTGGGTTATGGCGTGGTTGGAAGGAGTGGTGTCTTAATTTTTTAAAAGACGTCGTCTTTCTAAGTCAAATGTACATTAATTAACATTACACACAATCAAAACACTACATCCACTTGGTAATTATGTCATATATATTACAAATATGCAACAAGAGATGTGGGCCACTCAGCTCTTTTCTCCACAATATGGGCGAATTTAGTAACCACTCCGACGAGGGGTCTGGAAACGTCAGTAGTTTAAAATTCGAAAATCGTACTCGTACCCAATCTCCCACTCGTAGTCCAATCCAAAGGTCCTCATTATATGCGCAGCAAAGATGTGCAATGGAATTCAGTGGAATTACGTTAACTACGTTACCAGGTAAACTACATCATTCCAGCTTGGAGTTGAGATTCCAAAGCAATTTTGTCAGTACTAGTTATAGTAACTTTTTCTGTTACTTGTGATGTTTTTCAGTTTTGCTCTGAACTAACCTAGAAAAAACACGGTTCAAGCAAGAAGACCAGTTGTAATTTGAACTTTGGATAATTGCTTGTTGGCTTTAATTTCGGACGATTTGTGCCAAGTTTGAAAACAAATTGATGCCAGAACTACAGTTCTACGAAGGAACCTTCGATAGGGTATTACGCCAGTTTTTTTACTCCATTGTATGGCGGGTGCAGTCGCAACTGAACGCGCCACCTTGCCTAGCTCCTTAGCAGCAAATCTCCTAAACCTTAACGGGCTAATTATTTCTGTGACGTAATCAAGATTTTCGGACCACGTGAACCGGAACGGATTGGGCGCTTTAGTTCGGAGATGTTGCTGTTCCATTCACTGGCAACGAGTCATCGTTAGCTGGAGAAACCTCAGCTCCTCTACAAAGGAGTACGCAATGAAATCTCTTACACAACTCCTTGGCGCCTTGACGAAAACTATCGCTAAAGGAGAAGTAGATACACGGGTTGAAAGCAGAATTACTAAACCCCAGGAACTTTGTGGTAAAGTGAAACCGGTAACCGAGGCAGACTGGTTCGGACTTGATAGTATAGCAGTAAAAGGTGCCGATCCAATAAGGAAGCCAACACAGTGCAAATGTCAAAACAATCATGATCAACATGACAGTTACCTTTCTGTTCATCTTTTCATCCCTGTGATGTGATTGGCTCATTTGGTTCACGACTGGTTTCTTTAGCCAAAGTTTCACGCTCAAAGCGGGGTATAGAATATTCATTATTGCTAAGGGCGTCGCCAAAAAAGCTACAAAGTTGACTATTAAATACACTTGAGTGGAATGGCTGCCGTCAAATTTTGGATAACAGATTTCGACTTCGTTTTCGATTTTGATATGGTAAAATGCGAAGAGCGGAAGGGTGAGGGCAGAAGCAGCTAGCCATATTGAAGCAATGATGATTTTCGCAGCGCGTCGAGTGATTATCCTCTTGTAAGGGTAAAAAACAAGAAGAAAGCGATCGATTGCAATCGCTGACAAGCTGCCTGTTGAAACATTTACAGCCTGGAACCAGGAAAAACCGTAACATTTGCAGAGTGCAAGGCCTAACAAACCGGATACTAACCATGTAGGTCCAACTACAACAGTCGTCAACTCTACTGGCAGGTTGAAAACCGTGACTATCAAGTCAGCGACCGCCATATTTACCAGAAAGTAATTACTTGCAGCCTTCATTCTGTTATTAATGTTGTTGTTGTTTTTAACAATGGCATGTACGGCGATGACCAGAGTATTTCCAACCAGGGAAATGCCAAAGACGATAAAATATGCAGTCAGTTTAAGTTGCCACAAGCTATTGAATTGAAAACCAACAGTTTCATTGCTCCTATTGGCAGAGTCACTTATATGGAAAGCCATATCGGTGTCCCGGTCTAGCGCCAGTGAAATCTTTTCCCGTTTACTTAACCTCAGGGAAAACAGCAACTTTAGCGAACTTGTGAAGCTTTCCTTTTCACTTTTGATCACCTTAATAAGAACTGAAAAGTTCTGACGGCAGAAGTGAGAGAAATTTGTTTAAAAGACCGTCCTCCTGAAAAACCTTAATTGTTATTGCAAGTGTTCGTGATGTTTATCATGACTTGTCAACTGAATTTACTCTAGTTTTATTAAATACCGTGTGTATTCTATGCAAGTCAAGAGACTTCAAGTTAGATAATGGGAGATTGTTTTTACAAAGTTTTTTTTTTTAACAGTGTTGTTTTAGCATCTGATCCGGGAAAGTTAGTTTACAAAAAGCCCGAGCGTTTTGCTCCACTTCTAATTCAAGGTATGTTTTTCATCACGCTGCGCTCGTTGAGAAAGCAATCAATCTAAAAGTTTGATCGTTCGTTTCCTAAATTAAACATTTTCTGACGTGACGTCATAGACATGGAAGGCTCTCGTTATTTGACCAATCACAAAATTGCGGATTCAATTTCATAATATTAGTTTGCGTTATTTTGTTTATACTTTAGATTTAAATGTAGCAAAGAACACAGTTGTGTTTAATATAGCTTATCTTAATGGTATCCTGTTTTGCTCTTGCTTTCATGCTATCTATGCGAGCAGAGAGTAAAAAAAAAAACAGAAGGCAAGCAAAAATATTTTACTTCAGTGTTGCTTCACTCCTCCGTCTGTAGCTCATTGATGAAGCTGTGTTAAAAGAGCGAAAGAAACGAAAAGGACAAAAAAAAAACTTTACATCTGACGATTAGCAAAAAGTACCTTGCAGCAAAAATATACACTGCCTCGCCACACTACGCTGGAGGAATTTAAAAACGCAACTATCACCGGTCCTTTGAGATTTGCGTTTGAGGAAAACTCGGTCAGGTAAATCACGTGATCATCGTGACGCCGTCGTTTTCCAAAAGCTCCGTTTTCAAAATGTTTTAAGTCCATATGAAAACAAAAAGCCGGCGTTTTCAAATACTTCCGGTTTGAAGAGCGTTTTCGAAAAGCTCCGTTTTCGTGACGGATTAGTGTGGACGGCAGGCCTAACCGTAGAAATAAAGCTCGGTTTTCGTGACGGACTAGTGTGGGCGGTAGGCCTAACCGGCGAAATAAAGCTCCGTTTTCGTGACGGACTAGTGTGGGCGGTAGGCCTAACCGGCGAAATAAAGCTCCGTTTTCGTGACGGACTAGTGTGGGCGGTAGGCCTAACCGTAGAAATAAAGCTGCGTTTTCAAATTCCACCGGCGTAGTGTGGACGGGGCCAAATTTTATATTGGAATGTAGTTTGTCTTGCTTTTCAAATGCATTGATCGAATTTTCAAACTGCCGTGAGCATGAAACGTCAAGATGAAAAAGCTGGACAAGGCGCACGAAACTTATTAGTCTTGCACCTTAGCTAACCCGGGGCTCTGCCTTCAAGACTCATCAATTTTTCATATGAGATTAAAATCACTTTGACGGCTTGTTAAGTACGCACATCCAAACTGTTTATGCTGCAAAAGGGAAATTAAAAGTATGTTTCATTTATCTAATCGGATGGACGATATCTTCGGGATATTTCCTTGTTTACACAGGGTGATCTAATATAATTTACTTTCTATCGCAAACTAACAGCTACAGCAGATCGAGAACTTTTCAAGGCAATCAGTTCCGTTACTTAACTTAGTTTTCTCATTCTGGTTTGCTTTCAGTCCGTTTTTAACAGTGAAAATATTGCATTTGTCTCACCAGCGATTCTAGAGGCCGTATCCTTTCAGCATTCGCTTGGGCACCTCTGTCCAATGAATCAACTAAACGATGTACAGATTAGTCGACAGCAACTTCACGTCGATCAGCGTGGGGATGAAATCTTGAGCAGTCATTCAAAAGACGCATAACTGTTGCTCGAAGTTCAGTCACTGGAGAGCTGCAGTAACAAACATTAAATAGCAGATAGACCAAGACATGGCATTTTACCACTGCCGCCATATTGACGAATTAAGTAATTTTCATTGTTATCATACATGAAGAGCCATTCTGTCCAAAGGCACTTTTTGTGTTGGCGTATACTACGTAATTTGCGAGACCCGCATATACGCGCATTTTAGCACGCGTATATATGGGTACTTGTGGGACACGTATATTTGGCCATTTATTTCGCATATCCCCGTGCTTGAGTTTACACAAATATGATAATATTTACACGACAATCACAGCAAAGAAACTAAGAAATTAAGTTTCTTTACGTTACACGAAGACACTGAAATTAACAAAATAAGACTATTAATGTACTTATTAACTGCTAAATGAAGAGAAAATAACGTAATTGGTAAAGCAATCTTTACTTAGATTTTATGTTGATGTGCTTTACAATACCTGCCTGCAATACATTATTTACAACACTGCACAAGAAACCTTAAAAACATTACATTAAAATTCACAGCAGAAAATAATTTACTACAAACTTAGGAAAAAAGTCAACTTGTATAAAGACAACAGAAACTAACGCAATTTGGACTCGTTTGCTTACTACATATCATGCACACCATGGCTACTATTCGAGGAAATACGATAACTTAGCTTAACACACAAAAAACGTTTACAACGTAAGGTATATTTTAATTTAAGGCGACTTAATGTCTGAGAATCTCGCCTTCTGCAACTGTCAGTGTAATGGGTGCGTTCTTACTTGTTTAGTCATTTTAATCGATCCAGTCAGTCACATTACAATATGGCGGGCGAGTTTACTTATGTATTTACACATCTTCGCCTCATGTAGACACGTGACAGTGATAATGAAGTGAAACGTAGGAAAAAGGTTATAGATTTTGGTGTAAAATCATTGGTGGTTAACATTAGCTAAGAAATAATGAAAAAAAATACATTTGAATTCAACCAGTCATTGGGATATGGCGTGGTTGGAAGGAGTGGTGTCTTAATTTTTTAAAAGACGTCGTCTTTCTAAGTCAAATGTACATTAATTAACATTACACACAATCAAAACACTACATCCACTTGGTAATTATGTCATGTATATTACAAATATGCAACAAGAGATGTGGGCCAGTCAGCTCTTTTCTCCACAATATGGGCGAATTTAGTGACCACTCCGACGAGGGGTCTGGAAACGTCAATAGTTTGAAATTCGAAAATCGTACTCGTACTCAATCTCCCACTCGTAGTCCAATCCAAAGGTCCTCATTATATGCGCAGCAAAGATGTGCAATGGAATTCAGTGGAATTACGTTAACTACGTTAGCAGGTAAACTACATCAGTCCAGCTTGGAGTTGAGATTCCAAAGCAATTTTGTCAGTACTAGTTATAGTAACTTTTTCTGTTACTTGTGATGTTTTTCAGTTTTGCTCTGAACTAACCTAGAAAAAACACGGTTCAAGCAAGAAGACCAGTTGTAATTTGAACTTTGGATAATTGCTTGTTGGCCTTCAGACGATTTGTGCCAAGTTTGAAAACAAATGGATGCCAGAACTATAGTTCTACGAAGGAACCTTCGATAGGGTATTACGCCAGTTTTTTACTCCATTGTATGGCGGGTGCAGTCGCAACTGAACGCGCCACCTTGCCTAGCTCCTTAGCGGCAAATCTCCTAAGCTTTAACGGGCTAATTATTTCTGTGACGTAATCGAGATTTTCGGACCACGTGAACCGGAACGGATTGGGCGCTTTAGTTCGGAGATGTTGCTGTTCCATTCACTGGCAACGAGTCATTGTTAGCTGGAGAAACCTCAGCCCCTCTACAAAGGAGTACGCAATGAAATCTCTTACACAACTCCTTGGCGCCTTGACGAAAACTATCGCTAAAGGAGAAGTAGATACACGGGTTGAAAGCAGAATTACTAAACCCCAGGAACTTTGTGGTAAAGTGAAACCGGTAACCGAGGCAGACTGGTTCGGACTTGATAGTATAGCAGTAAAAGGTGCCGATCCAATAAGGAAGCCAACACAGTGCAAATGTCAAAACAATCATGATCAACATGACAGTTACCTTTCTGTTCATCTTTTCATCCCTGTGATGTGATTGGCTCATTTGGTTCACGACTGGTTTCTTTAGCCAAAGTTTCACGCTCAAAGCGGGGTATAGAATATTCATTATTGCTAAGGGCGTCGCCACAAAAGCTACAAAGTTGACTATTAAATACACTTGAGTGGAATGGCTGCCGTCAAATTTTGGATAACAGATTTCGACTTCGTTTTGGATTTTGATATGGTAAAATGCAAAGAGCGGAAGGGTGAGGGCAGAAGCAGCTAGCCATATTGAAGCAATGATGATTTTCGCAGCGCGTCGAGTGATTATCCTCTTGTAAGGGTAAAAAACAAGAAGAAAGCGATCGATTGCAATCGCTGACAAGCTGCCTGTTGAAACATTTACAGCCTGGAACCAGGAAAAACCGTAACATTTGCAGAGTGCAAGGCCTACCAAACCGGATACTAACCATGTAGGTCCAATTACAACAGTCGTCAACTCTACTGGCAGGTCGAAAACCGTGACTATCAAGTCAGCGACCGCCATATTTACCAGAAAGTAATTACTTGCACCCTTCATTCTGTTGTTAATGTTGTTGTTGTTTTTAACAATGGCATGCACGGCGATGACCAGAGTATTTCCAACCAGGGAAATGCCAAAGACGATAAAATATGCAGTCAGTTTAAGTTGCCACAAGCTATTGAATTGAAAACCAATAGTTTCATTGCTCCTATTGGCAGAGTTACTTATATGGAAAGCCATATCGGTGTCCCGGGCTAAGGCCAGTGAAATCTTTTCTCGGTTACTTAACCTCAGGGAAAACAGCAACTTTAGCAAACTTGTGAAGCTTTCCTTTCCACTTTTGATCACCTTAATAAGACCTGAAAAGTTCTGACGGCAGAAGTGAGAGAAATTTGTTTAAATGACCGTTCTCCTGACAAACTTTAATTGTTATTGCAAGTATTCGCGATGTTTTTATCATGACTTGTCAACTGAATTTACTCTAGGTTTATTAAATACCGTGTGTATTCTATGCAAGTCAAGAGGCTCCAAGTTAGATAATGGGAACTTGTTTTTACAAAGTTTTTTTTTAACAGTGTTGTTTTATACCTGATCCGGGAAAGTTAGTTTACAAAAAGCCTGAGCGTTTTGCTCCACTTCTAATTCCAGGTATGTTTTCCATCACGCTGCGCTCGTTGAGAAAGCAATCAATCTAAAAGTTTGATCGTTCTTTTCCTAAATTAAACATTTTCTGACGTGACGTCATAGACATGGAAGGTTCTCGTTATTTGACCAATCACAAAATTGCAGATTCAATTTCATAATATTAGATTGAGTTATTTTGTTTATACTTTAGATTTAAATGTAGCAAAGAACATAGTTGTGTTTAATATAGCTTATCTTAATGGTATCCTGTTTTGCTCCTGCTTTCATGCTATCTATGCAAGCAGAGAGTAAAAAAAAAAAACAGAAGGCAAGGCGCACAAAAGGTATCAAAAATATTTTACTTCAGTGTTGCTCCACTTCTCCGTCTGTAGCTCATTGATGAAGCTGTGTTAAAAGAGCGAAAGAAACGAAAAGGATAAAAAAACTTTACATCTGACGATTAGCAAAAAGTACCTTTGCAGCGAAAATATACACTGCCTCGCCACACTACGCTGGAGGAATTTAAAAACGCAACAATCACCGGTCCTTTGAGATTTGCGTTTGAGGAAAACTCGGTCAGGTAAATCACGCGATCATCGTGACGCCGTCGTTTTCCAAAAGCTCCGTTTTCAAAATGTTTTAAGTCCATACGAAAACAAGAAGCCGGCGTTTTCAAATACTTCCGGTTTGAAGAGCGTTTTCGAAAAGCTCCGTTTTCGTGACGGACTAGTGTGGGCGGTAGGCCTAACCGTAGAAATAAAGCTGCGTTTTCAAATTCCACCGGCGTAGTGTGGACGGGGCCAAATTTTATATTGGAATGTAGTTTGTCTTGCTTTTCAAATGTATTGATCGAATTTTCAAACTGCCGTGAGCATGAAACGTCAAGATGAAAAAGCTGGACAAGGCGCACGAAACTTATTAGTCTTGCACCTTAGCTAACCTTGGGCTCTGCCTTCAAGACTCATCGATTTTTCGTATGAGATTAAAATCACTTTGACGGCTTGTTAACTACGCACATCCAAACTGTTTATGCTGCAAAAGGGAAATTAAAAGTATGTTTCATTTATCTAATCGGATGGATGATATCTTCGGGATATTTCCTTGTTTACACAGGGTGATCTAATATAATTTACTTTCTATCACAAACTAACAGCTACAACAGATTGAGAACTCTTCAAGGCAATCAGTTCCGTTACTTAACTTAGTTTTCTCATTTTGGTTTAGTTCAGTTAGTAGAGGCTCACACGTGATTTCACAATTTTTCTTGGAGCTTATTTTCAGTCCGTTTTTAACAGTGAAAATATTGCATTTGTCTCACCAGCAATTCTAGAGGCCGTATCCTCTCAGCATTCGCTTGAGCACCTCTGTCCAATAAATCAACTAAACGATGTACAGCTTAGTCGACAGCAACTTCACGTCGATCAGCGTGAGGATAAAATCTTGAGCAGTCATTCAAAAGACGCATAACTGTTGCTCGAAGTTCAGTCGCTGGAGAGCTGCAGTAACAAACATTAAATAGCAGATAGACCAAGACATGGCATTTTACCACTGCCGCCATATTGACGAATTAAGTAATTTTCATTGTTATCATACACGAACAGCCATTCTGTCAATTGAAAAGGCACTTTTTGTGCTGGCGTATACTACGTAATTTGCGAGACCCGCATATACGCGCATTTTAGCACGCGTATATATGGGTCCTTGTGGGACACGTATATTTGGGCATTTATTTCGCATATCCCCGTGCTTGAGTTTACACAAATATGTGGCCATTTAAAAATGGGTATATACGCGATCTAAATGGTCGTATATGTGGGCTTAAAGCCCATACGTAACGTATATAAACAAGTATACGCGGCTGAGAAACCCGCGTATACCCCGTTGTAATTTTGAAACGAATGGCCAACCATAGAGTTATTCCTGGAATCATTCAAGCGAACTTGATACACTTGTCAATCAAGATGAACACGCCCCACCAATCAGGAGCCCCGTTCGTGGGCGAACGGGTTTTTCAAAATGAGGGGTCCGCGATCAAGCGTTTCCTCTCTCGTCCCACCACCCCCTGCTTCGTCGAGTTTTTGCTCTCGCTCCAATTTACGCGCGGCCAGAATGCGGAAAAGCTCAAAAGCTGCCGACTAATCGAGCGCAACGCTGTAATAACGTGGACAGTCACGTATGCTCCCTAGAATTAGAAAGCTTGCGGGACCTAAAGATCGGAAAAGAGCAGTAGAAACGCCTGGATCAAAACTGAGAAAATATTGATCAGCAATGGAACATTCTAAATGGCTATAATTTTCATTGTCGGCCCTCTCCTTGCGTGAATAACTACAGACAGTCACGGATAGTTGCTATGCCTGTAACGCCGTGCTCAGTTCGACGTCTATGTTTGGGGCTCCCGAAGTCGCTGCAAATGGCCAATACTTCGTTAATGAAACGTCGAGCCATAACGACATGGGGAGTCCATTATTCACGAATTATCAACCATGAGCTCACTTGTCGTCTTGCTCGATTGAACGACTTCCACGATATACTGACACTGTCAGAAGGAATCTACAATGGGCACGACTATGTACCTGTCAGATTCCACACATGGATGAAAATGGAAAATTCAGCTGTAATGCTTTCTTATGCAGACAAGAAACCTGCAGGACTACTTGTGTGTTCTGTTGTTGACGAAGGAAGGTCATTTGTCAGTCGTGCAGCCCGCGTTTTACCGGAGTTTCGCGGACAAGGCGTCCATAAAATGCAAGGGAAAGCGATGGACGAGTTTGTGAGGAGAACATTCCCAAACGTTAGGCGGAAACGATTAACAAAGCAAGACGAGAATTTTCCCCTTGGTAGGAAGCTTGTACAGCTAGACACATTGGGTTGTAACGTTGAAAAGGCGACCCTGCTAACACATCAGATTTCGGCTGTTGAAAGTTCAGTGGAAGTCATTTCGTGCCCAAAAGAGTATCTTAACAATGCAATATTTGCTCGCTGCACAGCGCAGAAGTTGTTTCCAGACAACGTTATCATCCTAGACTGGCTTCCTGTGGAGCCTCTTGGATCAAATATGGATTATTTAATGCTAGAGCACGATGTGTATTTCGCTGTAGAAAAGTGTACCGATGTTACCCAGTCTCCTAAATCAGTCAGCTTTGGCGTCTTGTCGCCGAGAGTATCAAAACTTGTACACTGGTGCGCCACAGTTTACAGTTGTGAAAAAGTTCTGTACGAGGCTCATCTTGTGCACCAATTCAAGAAGGTTTGCGAAGTTATCAAAGATACTTTTATTTTTTCCTGTTATCAAGACAAAACGTATACAAACTGTGGGAGAAGAGTGTTTAAAGAACAGTTGCAGATGACATTAGATGAGGAGAGATGCAAGAAAACGTTGAATCTCTACGAAATAGACTTTCCGTAGTCAATTTCTGTTTACACGGTTTGGTCACGCTTGACCCGTTACAAGAGCAAAAGTAGCCTCAGGCTACGCAGACACTTTGGGCTCGTCACGCAATCTTTGAGGATGAGCCCAAATTAAAGAGTGTCCGCATAGGAGGCTAGAGCAAAAGGACCGGATCGATGATTGAAGGATCGGTGGGTATGCTACCAACTTTAAGAACCATCTGTCTCAAAACCTTGTTGCACTTTATTCACTCTAGTATGTCCTTTTGCTTAATTCATAATAAATTGGAAGTAGAAGTTTATAATACTTTGCAACTTTCTTTATTCAAATTATACTTGCTCTAGCTCCATTGCATGTCACGTTGACCACTTTCTCCAGTGCAATGGTAAGGAAATGATTAGACCAGCAATAGGGCATTGTGATTGGCTGATCTTAGTTATTGTCATTCTTGGCTTCTAAGTCTGGTTGAGAAATTACTCTAAACTCTGTGATGCTTTAGACTTAAAAAATCTCTGGTATGACAATAAAAACTTAAAACAGTATAACTCAAATAGAACAAGTCCTCTCATTAGTCAATTCGCCTCTCATGGTATATTTCGTGTCGTGTCCAGCCTCCTCTGGTATAACTAGAATTTAAGTGTCAATCAATCAATCAATCAATCAGTCAATCAAACAAACTTTATTTAAAGAAGATGACACTTAATAATCGTACAACTAATGAACTGGTAGCTTCTTAACCCTTTAAAACCGAAAGTTTCACAAAAAAAGGCCTTTCTTAACCGTGAAAGTCGGTTTTTGGCTGCCATGACGCTCAATAAGCCTTAGTTTTGCTTAAAACAAGCTATTTTTTGACCAAAAAGATAGATTTCCCCAAGATTAGGTACAAAAATGTACAATATTTCACTTTGGAGCATCTGCATAAGCCAAAATTTGGATTTTGTTCCGATTTTTTTTCTTGGTTCTTTCCTTTCCTTTTTTCTCGGCCTTTTTACTCTCGCTACCTTTTACGTTTCATATTCTTTCTGGCTGCCGTAAAAAGTTGGGTGTTACTTATGGGAAAAGCCTGAAAATGGGACCTTGGTCAATTATAGGTGTGATGGGCCATTTTACCACCATTTTTGCAGCAAAACTGATAACGCTTTTCAGTTTGCTACGTCAGAATGCCGTCGATATCCAAAACCGACTGTCGTTCGGATAGATCTATCCTAGCTCTACCATCTGCTTTATACCAAGAACATCTGGTGATATTTAAACTGATGACGTCACAAGTGGTACAAAGAGCACGACCATCAAGTACGCGTATATGCGTGACCAGGATGAAAAGGGTTTTAAAAAATAGCTAAGTATAAGAGCATTTACATTTAAACATTTCCAAAAAATCTAATTAAAAATTTACTTATAACCTCATCAGAGCGACAAAATGACCGAAATGTCTCATCGTGTGCACTGCTCTTACAAATTGTCCTCGCGGTAAGAAAGATTTGAACCAATATCTGGTTCGTGTGCACCATAATTGTTCGTGTGCACAATAATTTTTATTGTATATATACATATTGTAATTATTTATTACGTGCTTTTATTATGTTATTTTAAACTCCTAGTATAGTTCCACTGTTTAAGGAGTATACTTATTAAAGATAAAGATTAAAGACCAGCTTGCGTGATGTCCCTGCGACATGCGTCCTGTGTTTGCCCGAAGGCCAAGGGGCTTGTTCCCCGCAAAATTTCCTCTACTTCCAGTGTGCTACAGCGTCCCTCTTACTTTGTTTTCTTTCCCTCTTACCCTGCCAAATCAATCCAACGCAAAAGTAGCAAAAAGTTTCCTATTCACAGCAAATACCAATATTCTCACTTTAGCAAACGGCTATTCAAAAGACAGGCAGCAAAAGTTTTGTCGTTTGTTGCTTTCCTTTTTGCGGGGGACTGGAGCGGAAGAGGAATTGGCTGAGTCCACTATAACTCCTTCAGTACAGCGGATACGCGTTAAAAACAACATGGCGGCCAAGCGGGTCTTTGATGTTAATGAAGCTTCGGTAAGAAAATTCTCCTTTTTGCTTTTACTTTTACAAATCAGAACTGCATTTTTTTATTCAAAGAAATATCTTCTACACTACTGTTAGATTGTAGACTTGAAAGCGGAACTCATTCGAAAGGAATCACAGTTCAAACGAGAGAAACTTGAAGCTGAACAGAAAACAAACCGACAGCCCAAGGTACACATTGAACTTATGTTCTTAGAAGGAAAAGTAAATTTTCGTTGATACCTACTTGTTTTTGTGGTGGCTTTATAGTTGAGCTTTGGGATTGGGGTATGAGTGGTGAGTGGTAAAGGTTAGATATATAATGTATCATACCTGTCATTGATGTTAATGTCAATAAAGTGTTGCCCACAACAAGTCATGAAAACAAAAGCCACAAAAACTGTGAAATCATGTCATGTGCAGAAATTGGGAAATCTTGTGTTATGAGCGCTGTACCTTAGTAAATAAAAGCAGAATAAATTCCTTTAGGACAGTGAAAATCAAGGGTTTCATGAACGTATTCATCAGGAGGGTGACTGGTTTTCACAGGTGGGCAAAACTTTCTGACCTGAACTTCTTTATGAGAGAGACTTTCCTGTAGATGGTCAAACCAGGCAGGCGAAATCATCTTCACAGCTGGTCAATTTGGCCTGACTGCTCGGCCCCTAATGAAACCCTTGGGAAATAGTTTAGTTGCATGTCTATGCAACACAGAAGACACAATCCAGTTCTAAACTATTTTCAAAATTCAAGGGAGTGAGTAAATTTTAAAGAAAAATCACCTTATTCCTTGCTCTTAAAATTGATGCACTGTCCTCATTACCAAATATAATTATTACTTGACACTCTATTTTCTGGAACTGTACAATGTGTAATGCTGAAATGGACCTGACATACCTGCTGCTTTATCCACAGACTTGCAAAAACCAATGCCAGTTCTCTTCTATGTAGTACATTGGCAAATGTATTTGAAGGTAAGAAGAACTGCCTCAAGTAAACTAACAATTTTGTCATCAATGAATTTCAGAAACCTCCAGTCTGGGCAAAAGTTAAAAAAGAGAAAAAGGTAACAAACTCAGGTACTGCACCCAATAAACAAGATGAATTGTCATTTGAAGAACAACAAGCACTGCAGAAGTCACGGTATGTAAGCAATAAATAGTTTACCCAAAAAAGTTGCCAAATTAATATATTAGAGTCTATCCCCTTGCATGTATTCTATATTATATCATTGCAAGGCATTTATTAAAAAAAGATGATGTCTTCCTTCAAGCCTCCCTGTTAGGAGAGCACTAATAAATGTATCACCAGTTTGTCTAGTACAACAAGGAGTCATCCTTCTACCCTTTGGTGTAATATTAGCCCACTGGTGGGTTTTGCTCCATCATTTGAATTGGCTAGCCAGGGCTTGACATAAGTGCCGTCCGGTTGTCCGGAGCAAGTAGATTCTCCACCTGGGCAAGTAGCTTTTCACTTTCACTTACCTGATGGGCAAGGATTTAGGCAAGCCATCTTCAACTACAGTCGAACCTGTATAAAACGGCCACGCTTGGGACTCGAGGAACTGGCCACTTAAAACAGGTGGATGCTCAATACAGGATCACTAAAAATACTCACTAGGCATGGTTTAATTTCAATTTTAATGGTGTATCATACAAGAACACTTCATGCAAGGAAACAATAGGACAATCCACTCTCTTTCAAGCAATCAATACTTTAAACAAGGTTCAGTGCCAACTTGTAACTTAACGTTGTAAATATGTACCTAAGATGATGTAAAAGTACTGTGCAATAGATTGCCCTCTACTCTTCTACGATATACAATAATGTATTTCTGTGACTTACAGTTCACAACAAAATATCTCATTCCATCATTTCATAGTTGTTACGTTCAGGGTGGTCACTTATTACAGGTAAAAATAACAAAGAAAGACAACCATAGGACTGCCACAGGGTGGCTGCGGCCGCTTAATAGAGGTGGCCACCTAATGCAGGTAACAAATACAGCGTTTGTGTCATGAGCAAAAAATCGGGACTTTGAAAACTGGCCGCTTAATAGAGGATAGCCGTTTAATACAGGGCCTTTATATACAGGTTCGACTGTAAATCATTAAAAAAGCAAACTAAGAATTGCCTGGGGCAAGCAAAATTTGAGAGCTACTTGTCCCAAGGACAACCGGGAATTCAAGTTGTTGTCGAGCCCTGCAAGCACTCATTTAATTACAATATACCTGGGCATAGTTAATAGAGCACAAATGCAGCCTCTGCAACAGAGACTGTCACTCCCGCATCGGCCTCTGCAGCCACAGACACCGGTGCTCCAGCCAAGCAGACAACTAGGATGCTATCCATGGTCAACCCTGACTGACAGAGGACTACATACAGTTAATAGAGGGGAATGGTTTTGTAACCCAACAAAGTTCTTTGGTTTTGTCGGTGCACCAAACAAAATTGCTACATTCTGACCAAGGAACTGACCAATAGAAATATTTTGGTTGTGTTATTCATGAATAGTGTATGAACATAAAATGAAAGATTCTAACATAAATCTTTGGCATCTTTGTTTGCTCCTTTGATGTTTGCCAGGATTCATAATCTTTCCACTCTATTAACTATGAGCTTAGTGGGAAATGTATTCTGTAGTTCCAGAAACGACCCATGGAAAGTCTTTTGGTTTGATACCCTCCTCCCCTCCCCCCATCCCTCTAGGAATTCCAGTTTTGGTTGACTTTAAAGCTTCCTTTGAATTTCCAGTAATCCTCGTTGAGGTGGGTATGGATATTTTCTAGAACCACACACTACAGATTATTAACAGAGGAAATCAATGTACATACACTATAAGTTTAGTACAGTGTTTTCCTAAATGCCCTAATTATGGAAATTTTAGATATGAGAGGTTGTTGCACAACATACATTGCATGCCAAGAACAAAGGATTCTTTAAATGGATAATTACTGAATACAAGTCTTAGCCTGCACTTGGAATATAACATTGTGGCATTTGGTGCATGTAGGAAAGCCTATTCTTTATCACTAAACCTTATAAGCACTTTATGACTGGTCCAGAGCGAAACCTGTCAGTGCATGTTCAAGGCTCAAGTTGTTGTTTCCTAAGGGGGTTAGTGAGTTATTTTACCCTAGGGAGTTAAACAGTTTTGAAGCGTGTCCTGATGCATTTTCTTCCGATACAAAACTGCATTTTGAGGTATCACAATTCAGTTCATGGAAAATTTTCACCACATTCAGCTATCATCTTTCTGGTCAACTAAGGAATCTTAATATTATCACTCTATTCTTTACTTTTAGGCAAGCTTTGGAAGCTAAGGCAGCATTGTATGAAAAGATGGCAAAGGGAGAAATTCAAGGTACACTGTAGTAATTGAACTCTGAATAGCAAATGCATGTTTGTGCCAGGCACATTGACTGAATTTGCTGTCATTGTAGATGAAGAGGAAGGTGAAGAAGGAGGAAGATACTTGGTAGACTTCCACAGGAAAATTTATACAAAGGTATTTAACAGTTATTCTGTAAATGTATTTTCTATTTGCAATATTTGGTTACTTATTTACAGTGTCCCCAATTAGCACAATAGTGCTAAATACATTCGACACTTAAATAAAGTTATTATTATTATTATTATTATTATTATTATTATTATTGCGTTGGACATGAGATGGTAGATAGCATAGCGCCAAGTTGGCAATAATCTTCTGATATCCAACAAGTGCAAGTGGAATAATTGTTTTATTAAAAACGCCCCCAAATACAGAGAACTAAAATAAAATAATCATAAAAACGCCCCCAAAAAATTATGCTCACGCTTACCCTATTTGTAAAGCATTGTATAATGGCTCATATACCATGATGGCTAAACCACTGAAAACTCCTGAAAATTCCCGTTTTTAACAATAACAGATATATCACTGGAAAACTTAAACAAGTCATGTAAGTAGGCCATTTCTGAGGTACCTTGTGCCTCTGTTTCAAAACGAGTCTTCGTGCGAACTATTCATATGAAAATGTGTTGTACCTACAGGTTAATTTTCATGCAAATCAAAGCCAGTTTCATATGAAAGACTCGTTTTGAAACAGAGGCACAAGATAACTCGGAAATGCCCTATTTATTTCACAGTGAATTTCACAGTGAATCCTTCTTTATGACTAGTTAACCACATTTTTACACGACCAGTACATGTAAGTGACGTAATTTCTCACAGTGCAAGAATTCAAAATTTTAAACAAAGCAGGACTATATTGTGATTCAACAAGAAGTGTCAAAGAAACACACTATTCACCAGGTTTCATCAATTTTCAACAATCAGGTACTAGAGTTTCATTCACAAAATGATATGCATGATCATTACTGCGCCTTTCAATAACACGCAAACTCTGAAGTTTAAACCCAATGAACAATTGTGTTGATGGCTGCTGTTGATGTAGCCCGTAAATAGGCTCTCTAGTCAAGATTGGGTGGAAGAGAAAGCGAGGAGAAAGAGGAGGGGAGGAGAGAGAGGAGGAGAGGAGAGAGAGGAGTAGAGGAGAGAGAGGAGGGGAAGAGAGAGAGGAGGGGAAGAGAGAGAGGAGGGGAGGAGAGAGAGGAGGGGAGGAGAGAGAGGAGGAGAGGAGAGAGAGGAGGGGAAGAGAGAGAGGAGGGGAAGAGAGAGAGGAGGGGAAGAGAGAGAGGAGGGGAAGAGAGAGAGGAGGGGAAGAGAGAGAGGAGGGAAAGAGAGAGAGGAGGGGAGGAGAGAGAGGAGGGGAAGAGAGAGAGGAGGGAAAGAGAGAGAGGAGGGGAGGAGAGAGAGGAGGGGAAGAGAGAGAGGAGGGGAAGAGAGAGAGGAGGGAAAGAGAGAGAGGAGGGGAGGAGAGAGAGGAGGGGAAGAGAGAGAGGAGGGGAAGAGAGAGAGGAGGGAAAGAGAGAGAGGAGGGGAGGAGAGAGAGGAGGGGAGGAGAGAGAGGAGGGGAGGAGAGAGAGGAGGGGAGGAGAGAGAGGAGGAGAGGAGAGAGAGGAGGGGAAGAGAGAGAGGAGGGGAAGAGAGAGAGGAGGGGAAGAGAGAGAGGAGGGGAAGAGAGAGAGGAGGGGAGGAGAGAGAGGAGGGGAAGAGAGAGAGGAGGGGAAGAGAGAGAGGAGGGGAAGAGAGAGAGGAGGGGAGGAGAGAGAGGAGGAGAGGAGAGAGAGGAGGGGAGGAGAGAGAGGAGGGGAGGAGAGAGAGGAGGGGAAGAGAGAGAGGAGGAGAGGAGAGAGAGGAGGAGAGGAGAGAGAGGAGGGGAGGAGAGAGAGGAGGGGAAGAGAGAGAGGAGGAGAGGAGAGAGAGGAGGAGAGGAGAGAGAGGAGGGGAGGAGAGAGAGGAGGGGAAGAGAGAGAGGAGGGGAGGAGAGAGAGGAGGAGAGGAGAGAGAGGAGGGGAGGAGAGAGAGGAGGAGAGGAGAGAGAGGAGGGGAGGAGAGAGAGGAGGAGAGGAGAGAGAGGAGGGGAGGAGAGAGAGGAGGGGAGGAGAGAGAGGAGAGAGAGGAGGGGAGGAGAGAGAGGAGGGGAAGAGAGAGAGGAGGGGAGGAGAGAGAGGAGGAGAGGAGAGAGAGGAGGGGAGGAGAGAGAGGAGGGAAAGAGAGAGAGGAGGGGAGGAGAGAGAGGAGGAGAGGAGAGAGAGGAGGGGAGGAGAGAGAGGAGGAGAGGAGAGAGAGGAGGGGAGGAGAGAGAGGAGGAGAGGAGAGAGAGGAGGGGAGGAGAGAGAGGAGGGGAGGAGAGAGAGGAGGGGAAGAGAGAGAGGAGGGGAGGAGAGAGAGGAGGGGAAGAGAGAGAGGAGGGGAGGAGAGAGAGGAGGGGAGGAGAGAGAGGAGGGGAGGAGAGAGAGGAGGAGAGGAGAGAGAGGAGGGGAGGAGAAAGAGGAGGGGAGGAGAGAGAGGAGGGGAAGAGAGAGAGGAGGAGAGGAGAGAGAGGAGGAGAGGAGAGAGAGGAGGGGAAGAGAGAGAGGAGGAGAGGAGAGAGAGGAGGAGAGGAGAGAGAGGAGGGGAGGAGAGAGAGGAGGGGAAGAGAGAGAGGAGGGGAGGAGAGAGAGGAGGAGAGGAGAGAGAGGAGGGGAGGAGAGAGAGGAGGGAAAGAGAGAGAGGAGGGGAGGAGAGAGAGGAGGGGAGGAGAGAGAGGAGGAGAGGAGAGAGAGGAGGGGAAGAGAGAGAGGAGGGGAAGAGAGAGAGGAGGGGAAGAGAGAGAGGAGGGGAGGAGAGAGAGGAGGGGAAGAGAGAGAGGAGGAGAGGAGAGAGAGGAGGAGAGGAGAGAGAGGAGGGGAGGAGAGAGAGGAGGGGAAGAGAGAGAGGAGGGGAGGAGAGAGAGGAGGAGAGGAGAGAGAGGAGGGGAGGAGAGAGAGGAGGAGAGGAGAGAGAGGAGGGGAAGAGAGAGAGGAGGGGAAGAGAGAGAGGAGGGGAAGAGAGAGAGGAGGGGAAGAGAGAGAGGAGGGGAGGAGAGAGAGGAGGAGAGGAGAGAGAGGAGGGGAGGAGAGAGAGGAGGGAAAGAGAGAGAGGAGGGGAGGAGAGAGAGGAGGAGAGGAGAGAGAGGAGGGGAGGAGAGAGAGGAGGGGAGGAGAGAGAGGAGGAGAGGAGAGAGGGGAGGGGAAGAGAGAGAGGAGGGGAAGAGAGAGAGGAGGGGAAGAGAGAGAGGAGGGGAAGAGAGAGAGGAGGGGAGGAGAGAGAGGAGGGGAAGAGAGAGAGAGGAGGGGAAGAGAGAGAGGAGGGGAAGAGAGAGAGGAGGGGAGGAGAGAGAGGAGGAGAGGAGAGAGAGGAGGGGAGGAGAGAGAGGAGGGGAGGAGAGAGAGGAGGGGAAGAGAGAGAGGAGGAGAGGAGAGAGAGGAGGAGAGGAGAGAGAGGAGGGGAGGAGAGAGAGGAGGGGAAGAGAGAGAGGAGGGGAGGAGAGAGAGGAGGAGAGGAGAGAGAGGAGGGGAGGAGAGAGAGGAGGGAAGAGAGAGAGGAGGGGAGGAGAGAGAGGAGGAGAGGAGAGAGAGGAGGGGAGGAGAGAGAGGAGGAGAGGAGAGAGAGGAGGGGAGGAGAGAGAGGAGGAGAGGAGAGAGAGGAGGGGAGGAGAGAGAGGAGGAGAGGAGAGAGAGGAGGAGAGGAGAGAGAGGAGGGGAGGAGAGAGAGGAGGGGAGGAGAGAGAGGAGGAGAGGAGAGAGAGGAGGGGAGGAGAGAGAGGAGGGAAAGAGAGAGAGGAGGGGAGAAGAGAGAGGAGGAGAGGAGAGAGAGGAGGGGAGGAGAGAGAGGAGGAGAGGAGAGAGAGGAGGGGAGGAGAGAGAGGAGGAGAGGAGAGAGAGGAGGGGAGGAGAGAGAGGAGGAGAGGAGAGAGAGGAGGAGAGGAGAGAGAGGAGGGGAGGAGAGAGAGGAGGGGAGGAGAGAGAGGAGGAGAGGAGAGAGAGGAGGGGAGGAGAGAGAGGAGGGAAGAGAGAGAGGAGGGGAGGAGAGAGAGGAGGAGAGGAGAGAGAGGAGGGGAGGAGAGAGAGGAGGGAAAGAGAGAGAGGAGGGGAGGAGAGAGAGGAGGAGAGGAGAGAGAGGAGGGGAGGAGAGAGAGGAGGAGAGGAGAGAGAGGAGGGGAGGAGAGAGAGGAGGGAAAGAGAGAGAGGAGGGGAGGAGAGAGAGGAGGAGAGGAGAGAGAGGAGGGGAGGAGAGAGAGGAGGGGAGGAGAGAGAGGAGGAGAGGAGAGAGGGGAGGGGAAGAGAGAGAGAGGAGGGGAAGAGAGAGAGAGGAGGGGAAGAGAGAGAGGAGGGGAAGAGAGAGAGGAGGGGAGGAGAGAGAGGAGGAGAGGAGAGAGAGGAGGGGAGGAGAGAGAGGAGGGGAGGAGAGAGAGGAGGGGAAGAGAGAGAGGAGGAGAGGAGAGAGAGGAGGAGAGGAGAGAGAGGAGGGGAGGAGAGAGAGGAGGGGAAGAGAGAGAGGAGGGGAGGAGAGAGAGGAGGAGAGGAGAGAGAGGAGGAGAGGAGAGAGAGGAGGGGAGGAGAGAGAGGAGGGGAGGAGAGAGAGGAGGAGAGGAGAGAGAGGAGGGGAGGAGAGAGAGGAGGGGAAGAGAGAGAGGAGGGGAGGAGAGAGAGGAGGAGAGGAGAGAGAGGAGGGGAGGAGAGAGAGGAGGGAAAGAGAGAGAGGAGGGGAGGAGAGAGAGGAGGAGAGGAGAGAGAGGAGGGGAGGAGAGAGAGGAGGAGAGGAGAGAGAGGAGGGGAGGAGAGAGAGGAGGAGAGGAGAGAGAGGAGGGGAGGAGAGAGAGGAGGAGAGGAGAGAGAGGAGGGGAGGAGAGAGAGGAGGGGAGGAGAGAGAGGAGGGGAAGAGAGAGAGGAGGGGAGGAGAGAGAGGAGGGGAAGAGAGAGAGGAGGGGAGGAGAGAGAGGAGGGGAGGAGAGAGAGGAGGGGAGGAGAGAGAGGAGGAGAGGAGAGAGAGGAGGGGAGGAGAGAGAGGAGGGGAGGAGAGAGAGGAGGGGAAGAGAGAGAGGAGGGGAGGAGAGAGAGGAGGAGAGGAGAGAGAGGAGGGGAGGAGAGAGAGGAGGGGAGGAGAGAGAGGAGGGGAGGAGAGAGAGGAGGGGAAGAGAGAGAGGAGGGGAGGAGAGAGAGGAGGGGAAGAGAGAGAGGAGGGGAAGAGAGAGAGGAGGGGAGGAGAGAGAGGAGGGGAAGAGAGAGAGGAGGGGAGGAGAGAGAGGAGGGGAGGAGAGAGAGGAGGAGAGGAGAGAGAGGAGGGGAGGAGAGAGAGGAGGGGAAGAGAGAGAGGAGGGGAGGAGAGAGAGGAGGGGAAGAGAGAGAGGAGGGGAGGAGAGAGAGGAGGAGAGGAGAGAGAGGAGGGGAGGAGAGAGAGGAGGGGAGGAGAGAGAGGAGGGGAAGAGAGAGAGGAGGGGAGGAGAGAGAGGAGGGGAGGAGAGAGAGGAGGGGAAGAGAGAGAGGAGGGGAGGAGAGAGAGGAGGGGAGGCGACGCCCCACTCTCCCATCCCAACCCTCCCTCGTCCACTTCATTCTCGGCCAGTTCTTTCTCGGCCCTTCCAGCCGCGGTCAGACCCTTCCAGCCCGAGCCTGTTCACACGCTACTGTTGATGATAATTACGACAACAACCAACGAACCTAGTAATAAAGAAACAAACAAAATGAATAGAAATCTACCAATCACAACCCACAGACGTGGACTTCTGTTTCCTGACTGCGCTAAGATGATTGACAGCAACAAAAGTGGTAACTGCCACGGTTGTTTGAGCAGAGTTCCCATGTTACTCTGAGGCACAGTAAGATGATTTCTAACTGAATTTTGGGTCAGCACACACAGATCGACTATGGAAAATTAAATTCGTAAAGATTCACCGTTTCACTTTCTTCATCTAATGTCATCCGCAACTGTTCTTTAAACACTCTTCTCCCACAGTTTAAAAACTTTTTGTCTTGAGAACAGGAGAAAATGAACTCACCATTGACAACTTCGCAAGCCTTCTTGAATTGGTGCACAAGATGAGCTTCGTACAGAACTTGTTCACAACTGTAAACTGCAGCGCACCAGTGTACAAGTTTTGACATTCTATGCGACAAGACACCAAAGCTGACTGATCTCGGAGACTGGGCACCATCAGTACACTTCTCTACAGCGAAATACACATCGTGCTCTAGCATTAAATAATCCATATTTGATCCAAGAGGCTCCACAGGAAGCCAGTCTAGGATGATAACGTTGTCTGGAAACAACTTCTGCGCTGTGCAACGAGAAAATATTACATTGTAAAGATACTCTTTTGTGCACGAAACGACTTCCACTGAACTTTTCACAGCCGGAATCTGATGTGTTAGCAGGGTCGCCTTTTCAACGTAGCAATTCAAGTTGTCTAGCTGTAAAAGCTTCCTTCCCAAGGGAAAATTCTCGTCGTGCTTTGTTGATAGTTTTCGCACGACTTTTGGAAATGTTTGCCGCACGAACTCGTCCATCGCTTTCCTTTGCATTTTATGGACGCCTTGTCCGCGAAACTCCGGTAAAACGCGGCCTGCACGACTGATAAATGACCTTCCTTCGTCAACAACAGAACACACAAGTAGTCCTACAGGTTTCTTGTCTGCAAAAGAAAGCATTACAGCTGAATTTTCCATTTTCATCCATGTGTGGAATCTGACGGGTACATAGTCGTGCCCATTGTAGATTCCTTCTGACAGTGTCAGAATATCGTCGAAGTCGTTCAATCGAGCGAGACGACAAGTGAGCTCATGGTTGAGAATCCGTGAATGATGGACTCCTCGTGTCGTTATGGCTCTACCCTCTATTAACAGAGTGTTGGCCATTCCCAGCGACTCAGGGAGCACCAAAGATAGACATCGAAGAGAGCGCGGTCTTAAGAGCATAGCGACTATCAGTGGCTATCTGTAGTCATGATTTGCGGTCGTTTCGCCAACAACTCGTTCGCCAACGTCCTAGGTCGATTCGCCAACGTCCTAAGTCGCTTCGCCAACGTCAGATATTCAGTACTAACGAAAAAAAAGCCGCTTTTTGGTGTTTGGAATGCAATCCTGATCCTTGGGTGATCCTTGGGTCAAGAAATTTTAAGTCACTGCCAGTTTTGCTTGACTGACTTTAGATCAATTTGCATATTTTTGATAGTTTCACAAGCCGGCTCGTGGCTCGTGGCATTCACGCAACAATTAATAATGGTAATAGGACTGAGTGGAGTCCAATTTGGTCTGTAATCATACTTAGTTCTTATTAACCGAGCAGGAGGTCTGTATGGAAGAATCTTGACCGAGGTCGTGAGTACAGACCGAACGCTGTGAGGTCTGTACACACGACCGAGGGGAGAAGCTTGACCGAGGTCGTGAGTACAGACCGAACGCAGTGAGGTCTGTACACACGACCGAGGTCAAGATTCTCCCATACAGACCGACTTAGCTCGGTTAATACGATGTTTATTATATGGCAAAGAAGAAAACTTAAATTCGTTTAATGTAACTGTAACTATGACAAAATTCGAGAAACGAACAAACCATCGATTGAGCGCTGAACGATTAAACTTCGTTATGAATGCTGAAAAACACAGCAGTTTATTCAACAAAGTGCACCGCAACAGCGCGCGCAAAATGACGCGTACTGTCCAATTACAAGTATGACGCTTACACTGTCCAATTAATGCTCAAATCGAGCCGCTGATAGCCAATCACGTTCGAGAATTTTGTTATAGTTTTGATTAAAATTTAAAATTACCGATCAAAATTTTTCAGTAGTGGACCGAACGTTTTTGCCTCTGGTTTTCGATCTTTATATCCTGCGAGCTCTCTAATTCTCGAGAGCTTACTAGTAGTATGTACCCTTTGTCCTTTTAACTCATCAAGATCAAACTCGAGACTGTCATTCGCCGGTTTCCGTGCAGATCACTTATTAGCGGAAGAACTTGCTGCAAAAGTGAATATCATGCAAATAGACCATTTTACAGTTGTCTGCTCAGTGACCTGGCCTTTGTATCGTAGCGAGGCTAGAGTTGACCTTGTTTTGATACATACCTCACTGCTTTTGTTGTGTAAAACAAGCCGTTCTGATGCTAACTAGGTGCATTTACATGACAAAAGCAGTGAGGTCTGTATCAAAACAAGGTCAACTCTAGCCTCGCTGCCATACAAAGGCCAGGTCACTGAGCAGACAACTGTAAAATGGTCTATTTGGCAGCAGCGCATAGCGAATAATGAAAATAGATTGCCCTGATTTTTTGATTCATGTTGTTTTGATATCGTATGAGGACCATTCCTTTCCACAATGCTCATTTCGACTTGATATTGGCCCTACAAAGTGTTTCAATGCAAGCGAGTAGAATTTGGCGAATCATGAATTTTCATATAGACTACGAGTAGTTCCTCTTTTGCTTTGTCCGTCCTGCGTGACGCGAAAGAAAACCGTGAGAAAAAAATGGCCGCGCGAAATCCTGGAGGCGAGGAGTGCGCTCCTCGCCTCCAAGATTTCACGCGGCCATTTTTTTCTCGCGGTTTTCTTTCAGCTTAGACGGACTAAGCGAAAGAGGGACTACTCGTAGTCTAATTTTCATATTAATTTATACGTAATTAAGAAGGCAAAATTCGTCTTTTCGCGAATTTCATGAAAACCATAAATGTTGTATTCGAAGACAGTTCCCTAAAAACGTTCTTGAGGCAGAGTATCAGGATTTTTGGATTTTCGAGCTTGGCCAGCAATAAGTTTGAGAAGTGACACAGAACGCTGACCTACATCAAAAGCAAACTGAGCACATGTCAAAATTTTATGAGTGCAAAGTAAACTTGGCGTTAAATCACGAGGCATTTTGACGACTACTTCAGCTTTAAATTTTGCTAGGCCTACAGTAAAATACCGCTAAATTGACTAGTCATAGTGCGCGCAGAAACTGAGAGATGAAATAATACCGCGTAATACTGCAACGTTCATGAAACATCCCTCGGAAAAAATGACGACTACTGAACTGAAGCGAGTCATTTTCGTATAGTACATTGTTGAGCAGACATTCTTGGAGACTCCTCGATGACAAAATCTTTTCCTTCTTAGATTTATTTAATATATGTCATGTAAGAAAAAGAAACAGCATGGAAGAAGAGCGCTGCTGAAATTTTAGGCTGAAAAATTTAAGTTCCAGGAAAATAAAACAATAAATAAACATTAAATCACTTTATTTAAGTGTCGAAGTGTTAAGCACTGCTGTGCTAATTGAGGACACTGAAATAGGCCAACAAATATTGTGAATTTAACAGAAAATTGTTAAAAATCCCAACTGGCTTGAGGCTGACTAGTTGGCTATTTACAAAGCGTGGAGGAGTTGAATCTGGGACCACCAAACGCAAATCTATCTACTGGCAGGGAGGAGGATTTGAACTCGGGACCTCGGGATTACAAATCCAGCGCCCTATCCAGTAGGCCACGCTGCCTCCACAACGGACATAAATCGCGCGCGAGTTTTTTTGATACTGAACTAACTTAAATTGAGAAAACTAAGTTAACTGAACTGATTGCCTTCCGGTTTCCCGATCTGCTAGTAGTTGTTAGTATATGATGGAAAGCAACTTTACGTTAGATACACGTGCTCAAAAAGGAATCATCCCAAAGATATCATCAATCCCATAAATTTGATTTACTGTGGAGGCGGCGTGGCCGAGTGGCTGATGGCGCTGGATTTGAATTCTGGAGTTCCCTGGTTTAAATCCCCTTGCACCCTACCGCTATCTGGATTTGTTCTCAGCAGCCCCAAGTGCCACTTCTCGACCACGCTGTGTAAATAGCCAAATGGTCAGCCTCCGGTTGCGATTCTTAATACTTTATGTTCTATTTGCAATATTATGCTGTATTTTGGATCAACTTCCAGAAGATCGTCTTTGAACTTTGAAGGCTTCGAACAAACTGAATGTTTTTACCGATGGATGACCCCATAGCATTGTGTCTATCTTGCTATTGGCTGTAGTACATGTACCAAAAAATACACCTCGGTTTGTTAGTCTCGTAGTGAATACAATCCTTGGTTAGAATCTGTTCCACGAAAAACGTTTTCCCACATTGCGTGTGACAAAACATAGCTTCTGGAAAAGGTTGTGTTGTCAAGGTAACCTATTGGTTCAATTTAGGTCTCTTGACAGCGGGTGTCGTTTCGTTCACCGAGACCAGGGTGAAGGGATAGTGACTCATTTTGGACTGCATGTGATTTGCCTTGTTCAGAACAATCATGATCCTTATTATAACAGGTGGAACCCCCCCCCCCCCCCCTCCCGCCTCCCGATATAGTGAAGATCTAAATCTGTTATTGAGTGATTATGAAGAAAGGAGTAATGGCTACAGTTAGATCACTGTTGAACAAGGATGGTGATGATGATGACATTGGTCATAGCCATGCTGACGACTTTGACAGAATGCTATAGTTATTATGATGATACTTGTTTTTATTAATAGGAAGAAGAGCCTCACCAAGATTCAGAAGAATTGAAAGATGAAGACATTCCACCTCCATCTGGACCTGAGGACGAATGGTGACGAAATGAATTGTTCTTTTTTTAATTAATTAAGATTTCATTTGATGACCAGCCACACACTAATCTAATGTGCCCCTCTTGTAATTTTCATTCCATAAATTAAGCCTACAGTGCAAAGATAAGTCCAGGACCGGGTTGTTCGAAAGCCGGTTAAGGCTAACCCGAGTTAAAAGTTGACTGAAGTATTATTTTTCTTGTATAAAAATGTTTTTCACTGCTAATGTTATGTGTAGTTTGCGATTATTCAAACTCAAAACTGAAGGACAAGCAATATAAATACAAAGACCCTCACCGTAAAGTTGCAAACCTCAATTCAAAATTCTCGCTTACCCTGGCTTAGCTAAATCGGGTTTGAACAACCCGGCCCTTTACACTTAATTTTCGAATCTGGGTGGGTACAGAAAGGGACATTCCATGTTGCTGAGAGCGTGGGAATGACAGTCAGCTTGGGCTCTCGTACTTTTCAACTCAAAGACTTCACCTAAAGCCAACAGTTACCACTAATCTGGGTTACCACCATGACTCGTGCATATTCTAGTGGAACCCTGCTGTTGCCATCCCTTCAGGGAAATGAAAACTTGCTTAAGTTTTAACCTGGAGTAAATTAATAATTTCTATAAATTAAGGAAACCATTTTCCCTTAGAAAGACTCACGACAACTGAGTTTGAGATGCTAAGATGCTACAGAAACTGTATATTAAACTGCCTGGCTAATAGGTTATTTCAATGAATGTCCTTTGAATGGATCTTAGGGTTGACTATGTGGACTCACTGGGTAGAGAGAGAAGGTGTCTGCGTAAGGATCTTAAACATTTGCAAGATATGGACAAGGATATGAGTGCAAGAAAGAGGTAACCACACGACTCTTATTACACTATGAAACCTTTCATAGACCTTGTTACCTTCTCTGACAGTGTCATTCAATATTTATGGCATGTGTGCAGTCGGGGCCAAAAACGTCGTGCATGCTACCTCCTTGATGTATGATAATTCGTTTGATTATATGGCTAGCTCTGTTAGCAGGCAAGATGAACCAAATCCTGCGCTAAGATAGGCTACCCTGGCGGGTAAGATGTGCCTATTTTGCCCGTTCGGGAACACCCGCTGAGTCCCACAAGGATATGGTGCTTCTTATGCATATGATAAATCCTTTATTGACCAGGCGCGTTCGGTCAAGATGGCTGGATATTGGCGTCGTTATTTGCTATGGACCTCGACTCCGTCTCGATCCATAAACACGCTAAAAAGGACTTAACCTATACCCAGCCATCTTGACCTTACGCTTAGACAATGACCCATATTTCTTCTTCTTCTCCTCCTCCTCCTCCTTCGTTTTTTTACACTCTGCGTTAAAGCCAAGAGAGTAAATCTCACTCCCATTGCTAACATTGCCTGTGCTTGCAGTCTCCCAACTCTTTTATCTGAAGACATGAGGAGAGAACTGATGAGGCAAGAGTGGGAGAAAGAAGAGGAAGAAGCCATGAATAAACCGGTTGGACCGGTTCATTATCAAGACACACGCTTTAGTGGTAAATATCACTTCTACTATTAAATCTCATGCTGTTGTCGGCAAATCATCGTTAAAGGAAACCTCAGGCTTTCGCGATTCATTGTCCTCGGTATCATTAATTTGTTACTCGAACATTGAACTTTGTAATGGCCAAAGCGCGGTCGAAATGTCATTCGCTTTTACCAGCAATTTTTATTTTCAAGTTGGGAATTAAGTAAATTTTAAATAAAATAAGATTGTCATTAATAATGCTTTTGAAATACATTAGCATGTAAAAACTAACGATACAATGTCCCGGGCGTTTCATTCCTTTCATTTCATAATGGCCTCACGATGTCGCTGAAACGTCGGAACATTATATCGTTAGTTTTGACTTGCT
This sequence comes from Orbicella faveolata, assembly GCF_042242905.1. NCBI lineage: Eukaryota > Metazoa > Cnidaria > Anthozoa > Scleractinia > Merulinidae > Orbicella > Orbicella faveolata. Next base: position 20,556,470 of record NW_028301539.1, read on the forward strand.
TATGTCATAAGATTGTCTCGATAATATTATTCTCCCCTTTGTGTTGCACCTCTCGTAAGGTCTCACATGAATGGCCCGATACCCTTTGAGAGGACCATAGAACGAAACAACAGAAACATTGCCCCTAGCCCTAAAACAATAAGAGCTTCTACAGTGATAAAACAAAAGCAGCTTACAAAAACTGCTACACTTCTAAGCACTAGAAAACTTTCCAGCATGTACACGTTTTTCTTCCATTTTTTTCTGACAGAAATTCGCAATCATGGTGTGGGTTATTATCAATTTTCAACCAGCGAAGAACAAAGACAGGAACAGATGAAGACATTAGATAAACTAAGAGAACAGGTACTTACTGGAAAACAGAAATTAAATAAATGTTATGAGCACCATCAGATATTTTTGGGTCTCTGTAAAACGGGAACCGGAAGGTTGGGGAATGGCGGATGGCGGATGGTGGATGGCGGATGGCGGGTGGTGGATGGCGGATGGCGGGTGGTGGATGGCGGATGGCGGATGGCAAAATGTGCATGACAAAATGCGGATGGAAAAATGCGGATGACAAAATGCGGATGACAAAATGCGGATGACAAAATGCGGATAGAAAAACGCGGATAGCAAAATGCGGATGATAAAATGCGGATGACAAAACGCGGATAGAAAAATGAGGATGGTAAAATGCGGATAGAAAATTGCAAATGACCATATGCGGATGATAAAATAATTATCAGGGGAAATTAACTTACGATGTTTTCTAACGGGCCTACGTGTAAACAAACCAGGTCATCTTATAGAAGATAGACCGGGAGAAATCCAATACTTTTTATCCAATCACAAAACAAATCAAGATCAAAAATAAAACGGAACAGTCTTGATCGAATAATGACAGACTAGACTTCCATTTTATCATCAGACTCCGTTCTTCTGTCACTACGTCGAAGGACTTTCACTGTTTATACCTAAGCAAATTTCCCCTGCAGGAAACAGTCATTGTCAAATTAAATGAAACACCGCTACAGTAACCGGTCGCGTCCCACTGTACCCTAGTTGAAAAGTTTGCAAGGCACATACAAGGAGCGTTTGCACATGCACAAGACTCTTTAAAACGCGTCTTCAAAGACTGGTGACTCTCGCCTAGTGCAAGTGGAAGAGTACGGACGACGGAGTTTATATAGCGCCGATTCCCTGAACAAAGTTACCTTTGTTTGATAGATCGAACGTCGGCCTTACCTTTATCTTAACCTTTCCTCGGTGTGCTTTTGTGGTGAAAAAGCTGGTTGATCAGCGTCAAATAAACAGGATAAGGCCTTCAGATATCGAACAGGTACCGAGCGTTTTTACAACTTTTGCTCTGATACAGATTTCATGTAATTAAAATAGCGAAGAACAAAAACCGAATACAAGGAATAAATGTTTTTAGAGTTCTTTTACATGTAGGGTAGTTCTATCACACTACTACTACTAGCATAAATTTGGCGATTTTCTTGAAAATTACGAGAAATTGTGAGAAATAAAGAAAATGTTACATAAAAGGAAACCGAACAAATGGCAACATTTAAATTCTACAAAGACATTGAATTCTAAATATAGAAGAGCTAAAAATAGTACTTCCACGTTCTTTCCGGCGAACTCCGTCAAAGTCGGCAGGAATTTTTACAAACAAAATTAAATAAAAATCAGAATTATCAGAAATATCTTTGCTTCGTGTTTCAACTTACGAAAAGTCAGAAATTTCTTACAATTGGCATTATATAGAAATTATTTCACAGCTCTTTTTTTCATACAGCGTAACCCTGTCCGCCAGTAACAGCTGAAGAGTGTCCTTAAAATTTTGTTTGTGAAAATTCCTGTAGACTTTGACGGAGTTTGCCGGCGAGAACGCGGAAGTACTATTTTTAGCGCTTATAAGTCTCGAATTCAGTTTCTTTCGCTACGTTTTAATTGAATGAGATCTGTAACCGAGCAAAAGCTGTAAAAACGCGCTGTACCCGTTCGATATAAGTTCAAGGAATCGTCGCTATATAAAGCTCCATCGTCCGTGCTCTTTCAATTTCGCTAGAGTCAACGGCCTTTGATGTCACGTTGTAGAGTTCTGCAAATGCTCCATGTGCCTTGCAAACTTTTCAACTTGGGTATAGTTGGGCGCGATCGGTTACTGTAGCGGTGTTTCATTTAATTTGACAATGCCTGCTTTCTGCATTGAAAATTGGCTTAATTGTAGACAGCGAAAGTCCTTCGATCTAGTGAATGAAGAACGAAGTCTGACGATAAAAGTCTTGTCCGTTATTACTGGACTTCTCCCGGCCTAAATTCTATAGCTGGCCTGGTTTATTTACAACTAGGACTTTCAGGAAACATCGTAAGTTAATTTTTTCTCGTAAGGATTTTATGATCTGCATATTGTCATTCGCAATTTTCCATCCGCATTTTGTCATCCGCATTTTTGCATCCGCGTTTTTGCATCCGCATTTTATCATCCGCATTTTTCCTTCCGCATTTTGTTATCCTCATTTTTCCATCCGCATTTTGCCATCCGCCATCCGCCATCCGGTCCGCGTTTTACAGAGACCCGATATGTTTTCTCGTGATTTACCTAAAAAACGTGACCTGACGTTATGTAAATCCGAGGTAGATTGATCAGGTAGCAGCTCTCGCAAGGTCTCACATGAATGACTAAGTACCCTTTGAGAGAACAATTAAAACAAACAACCGCAAAAATTCCCCTGAGGACAAAACAGCTGCTAACCAATGACGACAAATAGAATTACAAGTTTACGTGAGCTGCTACACGTGCGGGTTTATATCTCGGGTTATCTCCCGAGTGATATCCCACAATCTTCAAAATTTCTCTTTTGAAATTCGAAAGTTTAGTTTTCGTCCAGCATAAAATGTGTAACTGAATATAAATGACGTTTTTTTTTTTTTGATATGCATGGTTTATTTTGCTTTGATCATCTGTCATTTTGAACGTTGGCTTGTGTTCTTTAGAGCGAAGTGGCATTTTCATTAGAAGTTACCTCCCCGACCACTAACGTTCTTTATCCCATCAGACAATGGAACAGCGAGTTCGGACTCAGAAGTTGAAAGACAAACGGAAAGCTGCGTTGGACGCTCGTCTTGCTAAAGTGCGAGAAAGGAAATTAAAAAAGCTTAAAGCATCGGGGGAGCTAGACGAGGAATCAAACGAGGACAGTGGACAGACGGAAGGGAAAGAAGAGAAATTGTTAGGCAATGTCGGGCAACCGACAACAGAGCAAGATGTTAAGGGAGGTTTGCCTGATCCGACAACAGAGCAAGATGTTAAGGGAGGTTTGCCTGATAGAGAGAACGACGACGTTGTTTCGGTGCAAAAAGCTGAATTACCGGAATGGGCGCAACACAAAATAAGTAAGTCAACTGCACTGTGCAATTGTACAGTACTTATTCAGTGAGTCTCCATGTCACTTACCATTTCTTTTTCAGTCGTTTTGATTTCTGTCTTGATTCATGTATAGTAGTACCTCACCTCACCTGAATTCTCCTACCTTCGTTTCTCTTTAGTGGATATGCTACTGGGATAATAAACAACTAGTCGTAGATTTACGGTCTGTAAGGGGGAGACCCGTTTTGTTGGAAGAATGGCAAATCCGGAGGGTCACTCAATTTTTCTCCCTCCTACTGCCCGCCATTTTCTTTGAGGACCACTTCAATACTGGTCTCCCCACCCTTTAACCAGCAAAGTACCCATCATAATTCCCCTCCCTCTTCCCGTTGCCTTCGGAACCCCTCTGATCCAGCAGTGACACCTACATCTTTCCACAGAGCAACCTGATAAACCGCGGTCATCATCACACAATGATCCACGATCCGAGCGAGATCAGCAGTTTGCACCTCCCACCTTTTACTATGAAGACAATGCGAGACAGAACACTAAAACAACTTGGACGGAATCCCCAAAACTGTTTCATCAAAAGAACGAAATAAACAATAAAAGACATGAGCCACAAACTGAACGTCGCGATATACCTCATCAGGAATTAAAAAACGAACACAAGCCTCAAGAACAACAGCAGTTACAACAACCGCCACTCGAGCGTCTACCACCCCCTGGGTATCCTCCGTTTCCACCTCCCGCACAGGAATTTGTTCAACCGCCGTGGACTGGATACCAGTGGCATCCACCTCCAAACATGCCACCACCGCCACCTCACCAAGTTCCATGGCAACCAAATTTTCCTTTGAATGTTCCACCACCTCCTCAATCGCTATGGCAACCAAACATACCTCCATGGCAACCTTACCAAGGCCTGTATACCAGGATGGCTATTCCTGTTTCCAGTACACACGCGGCCTGGAGTGGGAATCCTTCAATTTCTAACCCTTCCCTCCCTGGGAAAGAGGCGTCTACGGACGGTAACAAAACAAAAGCTGTAGAGAATTCAGATACAAAGATTGAACATGATCAGAGTAAGGAAAGAGCAGTGCCCACAACACAAGAACTGGCAGGCTTTGTAGCGCAATGTCGTTCAAGCACTTGAAATTAAGTGCCATGCTCAAAATATCAATTTTACTTTCTGAATTCCACCATTTCATTTGACTATAGTTCTGAGAATTTGGGGCAATATCAAGACAATATCCTCCAGTTGACGATTTTATTGGACAACGTGAGAGTTGAAGGTTTAGCGGTTATTCTCAACTTTCCGTTTCAGCTCTAAAGAGCTAGCTCATGGGACCAACTTCCGTTTCGCAGCTTGCCACGCTTACCAAAACAACAAATATTAGAATAAATATAATTTAACGAACAGGAATGGTAAGAAGGTTTATCTGAAACACGGTGTAATTTAAAGTTTGTCGCTTTTTAGATTTTTCTAAATTATTTTCTGAACAAAATGCTGAACTTTATGCCCAGATCTTTATCACTTGTTTGCTTCCCGTCCAGAATAGTCGACGACAGGGCAGAACTCAAAACGTGTGTCGAGCAACTTCTGCAATTTCCACCAGAATCGAAACACGTCTAACCAGCACGATTTCTAGAATTGTCCTTGAGATCTAAGCCATTACAAACATGATAGGAAGAGATTTTAATTTAGAGCGACTTTTCTCGATAACATCATATCACTTTCCCTCTCGAAGTGTTTCCGGAAGACGTTGACAACTTGTTTCAGCTTCATTCGTGACCAGCTCAGGAGTGTCGGTTCCATCACGCACGTTTTCCGACAATTTTCGACCTATAGTTAATTACAGTAATATTTCTAAGAACAAAGAATGAAACCGCTCACAGTTGTTTGTTTTTCCGTTCGATATTCGTTTCGGTAAAGCAACGAGGGCGGCGCGGGATCACGTCCTTGACCGCAATAACTATATACAAAACACAGATCACGCTATGAACGACACACACGCGATAGGTTCAGATACATAGTTTCCTTGTCTCGATGAACACTTGCGATTCTCATTGAACAGGAAGGTTTATAAGAGGAAACTACTGTTTCAGTCGGTTCTGAGTTTCTTTTCACAGTCAAACTATTCGTGTAATGTCTCATTTGATGTAATTGGTCTGAATTCTTTGATAAGGTCAACATTGGAATAACGCGATATTTATATTGATACGGAATTTATCAGCCCACCACCCCAGGCTATATATTTACTTTGGGAAATATGCTTTGTCTTGCGCAGGGATTCACAGCACTGAACTATGCAAACATTGCAACGCTTTGCATTCCATTCCAACTTATTTGAAACATGCGTTTTTTGAACTTGGTTTTACATTCCAAACTGATGGGTAGAGCACACGAACTAGGTCAGTCAGTAATAATGTGTTTGTCGGTGACGAAAGAAATGTCTTCACGAACAAATTCCGTGTATGCGAGACTGAGAGATATTCTCCTTTTGCCACCTTTTTCAACCTCAAAGCCCAACGAGATATATCATTAATGATTGCAGTTAACGTCTTCTACAGTTAATTCCGACAGTTTAATTTACTGGTACATGCTTTAGAGTTTCTTGAAGTAGAGTAAGTAGATTATATTCTCGTTTCCTCTTTACTTAGCAATGTATCGATCTGGTAAGGAGAAGTTAGTTTTCGGCCACTCTAGAATATTTTAGGGTCGAGGCTTTTGCTCTACATTGTTGTCACAATACCCGACTGAGAACCTTGCCTTTATTCATGTGTCATCACTGAGTCTTGTGATGAGTGGAAAATGTCTTCACCAGTTATTAGTATGGAATGAAATCTGGTTTAAGTCTCTAAATTTCAAATCTAGGGCATTCTTCACACAGTGAACTCAGAAGTAATTAAAAGCGGGAAAAAACAGCAGCAACACACCCTGGATGCCTTTGCGGTCGTTGCTATTGTTACTGTATTTCAATTTTGATCATCACTGTTCGGCTGATGATTGTGACGTCACTCAAAGCGGTGTCAAGTGACGTCAAAATAGGACTCGAGTGATGTTCATCAACTGATAAGAAATTTACTAAACGAGAGGTGTTTCTTCGCGTCACGAAAACACAGGCGAAAATGCAACAACTCGTGCTTATCAGTCTGCTCTTCAAATCTTGAAAGTACTTCCTAAACTATTGTCATACCATCCAGGGCGTTGTCACAGACGTAAACAGAAGACTGAAAAGGTTTCATGTGTCGAACTCTACATTACTTTTGGAGTGGCGCTTGATCTGAAACGACCTGACAGCAGGAATTTTCTCCTTATTTTAAGGGTTTGCCTTGAGTTACATTCCACAAGCGGGTATTATTTGCTTGCCGACACTCGAACGTTGCTGGGCTTGAAAGGGAGTCTGTGAGAGCACATCATGCTAAATGCTTGGCCAGATTAAAATCAGCCCAGTTCTTAGAGAGCGACGAATCTCGGCCAGCCTCGTTAAGGGCCGCCTTTCACTTTCGAATTACTATTTTTTAAGGAAAAACTCATTCCAGTTGTGTAGGAGCAGAGGGGAAAATAAATGATCGATGATGATTCCTTTTTCAAACTAAACCATGGGGTGATTTTACCTAACTTGCAAAATGGTCTAGAGTAGAGTATTAGACCTGTTTTCTTAATCTTTGGATTTCTGCTGACTTCTGTTGTTTATTTGGGTATAAAAGAAACTGAATGTTAGCCATAAGTTTGAATTCTTCAGCCATCACAGGCAATAAGTAAATAATTTCCATACAAGGCAAAAGCAACTTTAACCTGACGCTGAAAAAGAGAGCAGCATAACCCAGCCCAGGTTTAATTACACCCTTTTAACTGACTGGACATGCTGGCGGTGCGTTTACAGAATGGCATTTTTGTGATGTCGTTTCGATCAAAAAACATGCTGTACGTAAGCGATTAACTCAGTAAAGAAAAGAAACAATGGCCGAGAACTTATTTTTTCTCTGCAGTAGAGTTCCCGCAATACACTACGTTCAATTTTGAATTACAATGAGATCATTTCTTCGTAAAACCATATTTACTGTTATGCTGGGCTTGATATGATATGTATCAGCTGATGACGTACGAGAAATAAAGTTTGGTGTCAAGACCAACCAGGATTGTGGCGTAAGATGAGACAAACACAGCATATGTTTTGGAAATTGACTCTTGGCGATTACAAGTCCCTAATCAAAAGAGGCGACAAGATGAAATGGAGACTGAATACAGACGGGAAATTAAAACTGGCACGTCCAAGATTGTTTTATACAGGTCACCCACGAGGCGAGAAACTTTAAGACAGAAATGAAGACATTATATCAGAAATCAACTTCTGCCACGGCGAACGTAATGGGAAAAGATGAACAAGAAATAGAAATCTTAACCCCGGCTGATCCTGTCGAAACTCTGAGACCGTACCACAAAAACAGACACCAGTCCTCGAGCAGCCGAACGAAAAGCAAAATAGATATGTAGAATAGGTGACAGATGAATTGTTTCTGGGCCCTATTATAAAACAGCAATCTTTGAGTGCTTTGAAAGATTGCGCTAAAGGTCCCAGGATGGCAAATGTGATATTAGAGCCTTGACTACACCAGCTTAGCTGAGACGGCCAAGACACACCTCGGACGGCGGACAGAAAAACGAATCACCGTGTTTCAGTCCATCGGTCGAGGGTTTCATTTTCATATCGCTTGCCAGTTTATTCTGCCCTTTGAGTCCTTAGCCGGTTGACATCAGCAATGGTTGACGGTTACAATTTACGCCCATCAGGACACTGAAATGTTCCAAACTTTATCGAGCAGAGGGAATGCAACTAAACGTTCTTCTGTCGCGTCGGCAATCACAAATACGGATTAACCTGTAAGCGCAGTTCCTGGCGACTCGATGTCCTTTATGCGGCTTTCCTTACCGGGCCACAAGGGCCGCCGGATTTTCTCGTGGTTTTCAACTTTTTTACCCTTCCTCTCAAAACTTATGTAATGTGTTAATAAGGCCTTTTTTGTTAGTACTTTTTGTGATTGGTTGCCGGCTGTCTTCGGGCTTCCCCGGCCCTGTTAGCTCAAAGCGGTTAATGGTTAGGGCTGGTCAGGGTTGAAATAACCCTGAAACTGAGTCGAACAAACAAAACTGAATTCAAAGTGTCCATTCGCTCAGATTTGCTGAGCATTTGTCTATACAAGTCAGCGGGAGAAGTAGAAAGGTGTGGGAAAATTGAGGGTAGTGGTAGTCAAGGTAACGCTTTTAGTGTTTTTGTTTTGCTTGTTACCTGAGACTTAATGCTTCAAAAAGGTCAGTTCTCCTTTTTTGTGAGATTTTTCTCCTCTGAGTCATTTCCTGTACCCCTTGCAGTTAGTTCAGTCGTAGTCAACTAGCCTGAGTATCAGGAAGGCCTGAAGCTAGGGTTACACATCATTAGCATTTTATGGCGTCATGTAATGCTGAGATGCGAATTAACTAACGGAATTGTCGGTATCAAAGATTTGCGTCGGGATGTCATCAAAGCCCTTAGCTGGTAAACGGCTTTTGACTTTTTTCCTCTCTCAAATATTTTATTTGTAAAATGCGATGAATTCTTTGAGTGCAGGCTGAGACATATTGCAGACGTTTACTTTTTTTGTTTGTTGAACTACACTGACACAGAATTGTGATGAAGGAGAAGGAAGTAGTGAACAACTTTGAGTCATCGAGACACGAGCGCCACCTTGCCTGTCTTATAATAATACTTGTAGAGAGGAAGTGAGTTTTTCTCTGATGTAACAGACACCGCTTCTCAGCACTTGCTCGAAAAAAGGAGACATTTCAGTTCACCGAAAGCAACTTAACAGACAAGAGCGGCCTTTTAAGCGGATTTCAGCGCTTCTCAAAACAAGATCTTGGCAAATGAATTTATTCAGTTGAGAGCAACTGTTTATACGCCGTGAGTGTCCTAGCTTCCTTTTCTTTTGTTATTTATTTTTTACTTTTGTTCTTTGAAAAAATTCAGCAATCATCACCGAAAGTAATTTATTTACAGTTTCAGTACGTGTTATTTATCTTTCACTATTTTTCAGTAATTGTTGTGGTTTTGTGTTTAGCTTTCCTTCAATGTGATTAGCGTGGCTTCCTGTCGAATTGACGTGAGCTCGGTCTCACGTTCGCTGTGACCTCGGACTTGGTGCGGGTCGGCCGTTAACCAATCAGAAAGCGTGAAGACATGGACGAATTTAGCACTTAGCGGGATTTACGTGGGCACATGAAAACAAAGGCGAGACCACCGACTGTATAAATAGGTCGCACCTCGTGAAATCTATTCATTCACAAACGACTTGTTTTGCTCGATCACATCGACTTGTTCGCAATGGGAAATACGGTAGACACGATTGAGAAGGAAGATCCTATGACCGACTCCGACTCAGAGCCAGGGGCAGTTGATATCATCATCGATTTAGATGCCCCTGAGTATCGTGAGTACCTCAAGGATAAAAGAAAGAGCTTGAGCGAAGGAGCTCTGTTGAACGACATTTCATACCTAGAGTGGAGGAAGAACAACAACGTGATAGCTGCCCAAACGAACCTCGTCCTTAACGAAACGAGCAGGTAAGAGAGTATAGCGGAACCCCAAAATTCTTATCTTAAAATCTACGTTTTGTACACATCCACTACATCCTTGAGCCGAAGATAAACATATTGGACTCGGCATTCAGTTACGTTTCTTAATATGGATTAAAAGCTTACACAGTGGTATTTATCTCTGGTGTTCATACAAAGTAGTATTTTCAGAGGAGAAGCACACTGACTAATGTACATAAAGTATTTATTTCAACTTTATCTATTCAATCGTTCAAGGGATATCGCGATTTATCTTACACTACTCTTGAAAGAGATGTTGACTATTAAACTGAACGCCTGCTAAACCTGGCAGAGTTTAACCTCCTCCCATTCCTCAGTCATGCAATACTTGACTGAAGGTGCTGTAATTGAATATCGTTGAATAAGCGTAGGTATTCTTAAGAAGAATTTATCACATGCAAATTTAAACTTGATAACTACTTCTTCATTGTTAAACGCTTGAAATGTGTGAAAAGTTTGTATTATAATGTACCATAACGTAGTGACCTCGCATCAACTTGATCGAACAAATATTATTAGAATTAAAAAGTAAACCATCGAAGCAGCTGTGGTTTTGAGAGGGCCTTACCCGTTACTCGATCTCGTAAACTTGTCATCATTGTCTCGGCTTTGAGTCTAGTTGCTCCGCCAAAACAAATCATTGCTCTCGGTAGCGTTTTAAAACAGAACGTTCCAGAATTCAGGCTAAAACCAGGCCACAGAGCAGTACAAAATGTAGGTCTGTGTGTGTTACGTAACAAAATACCAATAAAATATATATGCAAGGAACCGAGAGATTTCGTGGCTTAGTCACTTGTCAGATACGTCGATGAGATTGACAGTCAACCAACTGGAAATGTCATAACCTCGTCAATTTGTACAAATTATCATTTGTTTTGTCCGGATCTTTTTGCCGTTCTGGTCACGTCTAGCTACGTTCGTGTTGAAACAACACGCAAATCGTATCCAACGATTGTCTTTTTCTTGTTTGATTCTGCCAATATTTTTTTTAAATAATAAATTCATTCTTATTGCGTCTAAAGTCAGAAGGCGACAAAGCGGAAAAGAAGCCAGCTTAAAACAGCAATAAAAATCGAATATAGCCAATCACACATCTTTCACTTTTATTTTAATTTTGACTAAATTTTAGGCAAGGTGTTGAAGGGAAAACTTTGTTCGTCAGCTCTTCAAATTCTTATTACATTTACGAAAACTACTGTGCAAAAGAAAGTAAACTCCGGATGTGGGATCTAGAGTAAAGTAGTTGACACCCATCCGAGTGGGAAGCCTCATATTGTATCACACTTTATTTAGAACTGTTACTCTAACTTGTCCTTATCCACCTGCTTCAGTATAGGCTCAATCCCAGAATCAAGACTTCAACCTCTGAAATATACTGACTATGACTTTCTATAACGGTTTTCCTTCGATTTCTCGAAATTTCGTTGTCATAATAAGTGACTATTTTAGTTTCTCTTTCTTATGCTAATGTTAATAAATATAAGAACCTTGTGATTGCTCTGTGTGCCCCCGGGCTAATTCTTCACACATGAAATACATCAACTTGAACAATTTTGCTAAAAATGGTAGCTGGTAGCTTTGGGATATCAAGGTTTACCACAAAGGCTAAATATCGTTTTCAAACCTAGGCTAAAAAAAGCAAAACCGTATTGCTTAAGTGATCGTGCAACGCGCTGATTCATTAAGGCAAATCATAACATAATATCGCAATTTCCTTTGTTTCATATTACGCAATCAGCGGGCCTTTATTGTTATTGTTATTGATAGAACTGAAATGCTTTGCGTTGTTCCCTCTAAAAATTGCTCTCACACGGTCATAACACGATATCATTACTGAATTCGGCTGCAACTGATATCACAGTGATTTTTAACTTGGTGAGCTGACTAACCTCTGAAAATATAGAGTTCTCAAGCACCATGACTATGTGAGATGAGAATAAAAGAATAAAGATACTGATGCACTTCATAGAGTCGTTAAGGCAGGGTGTTATAACCATTTCTTTGTTTTGCTTTGCGTTGGCCTACAAACTTTCTCTTTAACCCCTCTGCTCTCAAAATTGACTTATCGTTTCCAAATATGGTTAACGTTAGAGTTGACTTCTGTATATTAGAACTGTTTGTCTCGTGTTGTGTTAACAGCTTACAGTACTAAATTACACAGGCAGGAATATTTAAGGTCCTGTCTTACCGATTTTGTAATGAATGCCATTAGTGTATCAAAAATTTGCCACTCTTTTTAATTTATATTGCATTCAATTTCATCTTTTTCAGGGCGCCAGAAACCAAGCATCAAAAAGTCGTGAAACGACGATCGACGCCAGTAACTGGAAATGAAATCCTCGCTGTGAAGCAAAACAGCGAACAATTTGAGAAACGAGCGTTAGACAGCAAGCAACGCATTGAGGACACCAAGAAAAAATATAATCTCAAAGATAGAGACTACAATGCAAGGACATATGTATGGAACGAAGTAGATGAGAAGCAGGCCAAGAAGGAAAGAGAACAGAGAAAACTTTTACGACAACAAATTCGCATCAAGTACAATTTACCCACACCGAAGTTCCACAGGACTGCGGCGGTTGTTTCAGGATGAAAGCGTGGTCTAGAAATTTGGGGTGGTATAACGCAAGGATTAAAGCGTGGTAGCAATTAATATGCTGAGATCAGCGTCCCTGAGGAAATTTCTGAAGGCGACTGACATAGTTTAAATTTCCCATGATGTGACAAAAAAAAAAACCCTTAAGCAAACACTCGATCAAATGTGGGAACAGCAATGAACATAATTAAAGCGTGATAAAAACTTTGATTTCAACGACGATGTTGAATAGTTTTTGAAAGAGAGAGAGGGAAAAAGACAGTTTTTCTCCTGTTGTAACTTAAATTATTTACTGTCACCAGAGATATTTATTTTTGTCTGTAAGGAGAGTTATAGAATGTACAAAGTAAATACATCATCTCAAATAATATCCTGTCTTGGACAATTATTTACATTAAACTTTTGGGCCTACTTGTATCCGTTGCTTCATACGGAAATGATAACAGATGAATTTCTAAAACATTTTTACAACTTATGCTAACTTCTCTAGTTTCCGCGACTTTGACTGTTTTTCTGATGTATAACTGTACCAGTTCCATTCTAGCCATTTATGCTTCTTGCTTGCTTAACCTACATAAACCGATGATGTACGTTATCGAGGCTGAGCTCTGTTTGCTGGAGATTATAAACTGAAACCATAATTAGAACTTTCTGGCCACTCTCGTGGCTGCTTATTTGATAACCATGAAATCAAAACATGAAATCTAGAAGGCCGAATTTCTTTCTAGGTGAAAGAAACCCGCCTAATAAAATTCACCTAGTGAATGTTCCCAACTAATCTGCACTCTGTGGGAGGGATATAGGGTGCTAAAATGGTTTTTCGCCGAGCAGCTGAAGGATGCAAGTCCCGTATGTACTCTGATTCTGGCTAGTGGAACATTAAAAAGCTAGGCAAGCTGCATAAAAGCCATTTATTCCTGAGGGGAGTAAATTTTCTTTTAATCTTTTTCGTAAAGCATTATTGTCGTCATAAACCAGTAGACATTTTTTTCAAAGGTCAGCTAATTAATGCCCCTAAGGTGGTTTCAGTTTCCTTCTTCTGGACACCTGACTTGGCTGCAAGTCAATGTCAACCTCGTTCCCAGGGCCTTTTCCCTAGATTGGTGGTTTTAGCAGTGATTTGGGTATCCCCGTGTTTTAGGTACCCCCGTACCCAAATCCCAAGTGTTTTGGGGAACCCAAAACACTGAAAGCGTTAAATACCACAGACTGGGGCAAGTGAAATCATCCATAATTCTGCTGAAAAACCATTTATCTTCTTACGAAACTTTGTCTCAATAAACTAAAACTTTCTCAATCTTGATATAAACGCATAAAGTTGCTGAAGATAGTCGCAATTTATAACAGACTGTCTGATCCGAGTCCGCAGTTATAACGACATACAAAATGCATTCACGCGCCAAAGTTCCTTGTATGAACACGCGCTTGGTGCCTATCGATAACCCTTGAAATGCACGTCATTTTAAACAAGAAAGCCGCAATCTAAACCTCGGATAGTTCGGCGATTGAATAAAATCAATATGCGAGCGAACACACTTAGATACGGCCATCACGCAATATGCAGGTCTCAAGCTGTCACTGACCTCTGTGTACGGTTGCCTGTCTGAAATGAACTTTGTCTTAGAGTTATTTATTTGTCGCTCTTTTCTTGACCATCACTCCTATTAGATTTTGCCATTAAAGCAGTTTTCTTCGGAGACATCTATAAAAAATGCAAGTAAAGTAGACAAGACTAAGTCCTTTGATCTTTGAACACTGGGAAAGTGGGATACCCAAATCCCTAGTGATATGGGTATCCTTTTCCAATATGCTTGGTTGTTATCGTTTCTTTAATTCAGGGTAGCCAAATCGACCGAAGATAAGAGGGCAAAGCTAGCTTACAAAGACGAAAGTCATTCCAATGAGGAAAGGACTTAGAAATGCTTAAAATGTAAGGGGCCCCAAATCCCTAGTGATATGGGTATCCCCTTCTAGAGTGTTTGTTTGTTATCGTTTCTTTAGTTCAAGGTAGCCAAATTGACCGAGGATTAAAAGGCAAAGCAAACCTTTTTACCTTCGGTCGATTTGGTTACCTTGAACTAAAGAAACGATAACAACCAAACATAATGGAAGGGGATACCCATATCAATGGGGTTTTGGGTATCCCCAACGTTTTGGCTTTTCTACAGCTGTTTCTAGTCCTTTCCTCATTGGAACAAGTTTCGTCTTTGTAAGTTTGTTTTTCCCTTTAATCTTTGGTCGATTTGGCTACCCTGAATTAAACAAACGATAACAACCAAACATATTGGAAGCGGATACCCATATCACTAGGGATTTGGGTATCCCAAACATTTTGGCATTTCTAGTCCTTTCCTCTTTGAAATAACTTTCGTCTTTGTACGTTTGCTTTTCCTTTTAACCTTCGGTCCATTTGGCTACCCTGAATTAAAGAAACGAGGACAAACAAACTCTCTGGAAGGGGATACCCATATCACTACTGACTAGGGATTTGGGTATCCCCAACAGTTTTGCATTTTTAAAGTCCTTTCCTCCCTTGAAATTACCTTTCCTCTAGGTAAGTTTGCTTTGCCTTTTTATCTTCGGTGGATTTGGCTACTCTGAATTAAAGAAATGATTACAAGCCAACACTTCGGAAGGGGATACCCATATCACTAGGGATTTGGTTATCCTACTTCTATTTGTTTCCCTATATCCAAAGATTGCACTTGTCTACTTTATTTATATTTAATTTGGTTTTGTCTCCGAGAGAAAAAACTCCTCTAATGGCAAAGTGAGTTGTTTGCCGGCAAAATCTACTAGGAGGGATGGTCAAGGAAAGAGCGACACCCAAGTCTAAGACAAAGTTTATTTCTGACTAGCAATATACACAGAGGTCAGTCACAGCTTGAGGCCTGCATATTGCGTGACAGCCGCATCTCAGTGTGCTCGTTCGCATATTGATTAAATTCAGTCATCCCACTATCCGAGGTTTAAAAAGAAAGCGCCTTTCTCGTTTAAAATAACGTGCATTTCAAGGGTTATCGATAGGCACCAAGCGCATGTTTGTACAAGGACCTTAAGCGCGTGAATCCGGTTTTGTATGTCGTTATAACTGCGGACTCAGATATAAGACAGTCCCGGGAAGACAGTCTGTTAGGAATTGCGACTATTTTAAGAGACGTATTGTGTTTATATAAAGCAATAGCATGCTTTAATTGATTGAGACAAAGCTTCATAAGAAGATAAATGGGTTTTGAGCAGGATTGTGGATGATTTCACTTTACCCAGTTTTAAGCTTTCAGTGTTTTGGGTATCCAAAACACTAGGGATTTGGGTACGGGGGTACCTAAAACACGGGGATACCCAAATCCCTGTACACCAGTGCCCCGCCCTAAAGCCAGGTAAAAGGCCCTGGGAACGAGATTGGGTCAATGTTGAGAATGTGAGATATCAAGAAATTGAATGATCTTGGAAATGTTTATTGCATCGTCATCAATGCAATATTTTCCCCACATTCCTTCCCTTTCAAAATTGCAACAAAAAGCCTTTGAATTCGACAGATTCGGAATTCGGGCATTTTAAGATCAATAGTGCATTAATCTTCTTTGAAAACTTAGGAACTTTCTTCTCAATAAACAAACTACTAAAAGCAATCAGAAAGTTGTGTTACAACGAGAGAATTGTGCACTGAGGGACAAACCTCGTTTCCCGGGTTTCTCTTCTTTGGAAGACTAGCAAACCTGGGAAAGAAGTTGGCCCTTTTACATGCATGATAGTTTCCTTCGTCGTGCGAGCTTTAAATCAAAATCCCAGACATTATGCACACAAACTACAGATATTGTATTTGACGTCATCAATAACTGTAATATTGATGAGTCATAGGCAAACGACACATATAAAATCGAAATACCCTGCATACTATATAACATTTTGAAATCTGCCAGCATTGCGATGGGGTTCAACATGTGTCTCACATGTTCTCGAAACCTATAATTTTGCAATATTTTCAGAAAAGTTTGAAATTTCAAAGGAATTTTTACCGCCATCAAGTCAATATGCAATAATAATGACATCTGCATCGGTTTTTACTGTGTAAACTGTTCTGGCCATACTCAAGTAAACAGCAGTTGGTAAATGTTAGTCTTGGTTCGCCTGCCTCCAGAGAATTCATGCACCATGTTAGTTTCATTTCGTTCTGGCAACAAAACGCATCCTCTATACAAGATTAATGAACTTTTTCTAATATGCTTGCCTCACGGCTAATTAGCCCTAATTGAACAACGTCGAAGTTTTCGTCATAGTCACCATGTGAGTCCCAACTAAGAGTTTTGCCACGAGTGAACAAAGTTTTCCTTAGAGTATACCACTGATTTTTGCGAAGTTTTAATAATTGTCTGTGGGACATTTTGTCAGGACCTATTCGGTTGAGCTGGTTAATACTAGCTAGAATTGCTGTGTCACTGAAAATGTTTGAGCTATTGTGATTGACAGGCCATTAAATACCATAGGAGGCTTTAAAATTGTCGCTTTTTTTTCATTTTGGAAGCAAAACACATTCCTGTGGGATTGTTTCTAATTTTGGTTCGTAAAACGGAACTGGCCAGAATTGGAGCTCTTATTTACTTAAAAAAAAACGTGTTATTGATGCTAAATCAAAAGCTAAGAATTCGTGATATTAATGGCATTAGTGTTCTGAAATTCCTCTGTTATGTTCTCTTTGTTAAATATTGGCAATAAGTTATTAATGAATGAATTGCATGACGTTAAATCCTTTTGAGAAGGAGAGATCGTCTTAAGGTTGAAATGACAGGCTTGCGTGCTGTATTCTAGATAAAGCTTTTTATCCCTTTATTTTTATAATTATTTTGCCTTTTTTCAAAGCTGAATGCAGAGTGGACGGGCTTCATGGTTAGAAGACGTTTTAAAAGTGCTCAAAAAGTATTCTTCTTTCAGCAGCAAAATACTTTACAAAGGTATGGTGATTTTTTTTTTTTTTTTTTTTTTTTGTCAGTCTTCCGGACATTCTATAATTAAGATAGAGACGTGACTGTGTGAAAAAAAGAATTGAAAAATTGTCATGTTAATTTACTTAACGTCTATAGTCCATAGTTTAATTAAAGGACAAACCACATTGACTTCGCGATTAACAATAGCCGGATTCACATTAGCCCTTCCACTGAAACGACAATAATCTAGATCTGGAAATGAGTAAATTTTTCCATGTTCAGTGTTGAGCCCTCGTTTTCCACATTGCTTCGTCGGATTTTCAAGTGCTCTTGAGTTGTTATTTTGCAGATATACTTCTCCCTCAGTGTGAATGCTTCTACACTTCACGGTTCCAGAGCACTATATTGCTGGTAACTCAAGAATACTAACATTTAATAAGGTATGAGATTATCGGCTGTTATCTGACCTGATTGCCAAGTTGAACGGAGAAAATGCTCCGTTCTCAGTCGGATAGCTCAATCGTTTCTAGAATTTTTCTAATCATCATGTCAAGATTTATCGTTTTTAAAAGTTTGAAAATGTTTCTGGGAGCGGGTTCAGAGCTACCTCAAATTGTGCAAAAAAAATTAGAGTGACTTTTAATCCCTTCCCAGAAATACTTTCAAACTTGGCAAAAAGTATGTTCTAACATGCTAGTTACAATTAGATGATAAAAATGATTGGGGTCTACCAAACTCATTTTGGATTTTTTTTTCTTTTTTTTTTCTTTTGCTAAGAGTACAAAAAAATGGTGTTTTCAACTGTTATGCTGCTTATATAAAGAAAATGACCATTACTATTTTACCAATGATTAGGCGTTTGCTTCATGCCATCATTATAACATCAACTAAAAAAGAGTGGCATAGCATTTTTTGTAGCTCACTCCGGGTATCGCCGGGACGTTATGTAACATCCGGAAAGCATTCTTCCCCCGCATACTGATACCATTCAAAATATAAATAACTGAAAGAAAGCGGCAGATTAAGTAAAGCTTTCGATATTGTGTTTGTTACCAGAAACAAGAACGTTGTCCAGGTAACATTGATAGCAATATAACTGTAGTCATTATGACACAAGTGAAGGCCATTCGTAGAACTGAAGGTGCTTACGATAACAGCCCACCGAGGGCTTGCGGCGTTTTCTGCCGTTTAATCAACAAAGTCCCTCGATGCGTAAAATGGGATAATTTATTCAGAGGAACTGGTTTAAAAACACTTCATTTAACTGTTGCATAGAGATCTAATAATCCTATATTAACATTTACTGCGTCTTTGGTTCATCAGCCTCTAGCTATCTTATGTAAACATTCCTCCTGGCATTCATGTTGAGAGAAACTAGTTATCTCAAATTTTTGTAGACAGTAACTATTGCTCGTTAATTGTAACATGGCGTAAATATGATGATATTGAGTACGTAAGAATTAGTAAATATATCTTTCTAGATGTTTTGGTGTGTTGTATCGCTGTATATTTTTACCAGTTGTGCCGTATTGTAACGAGCCCGTAGGGCGATACTACACGATACTACACGATACTACACACCAAAACATCTAATAAGAGATTTATTATCCAACTGCTGTAGTCAATAAATTTTCAGTGAAAGAGAGAGTGTGACAGGTTTGCGTGCGCGCACCGACCTTTCCGGCAAACAGGTTTTCTACTGTACAAATAACTGTACAATACCGCTGTGTATTTGCACTGTTGTTTGGACGGTATTCGCGACAGTTGGATAATAAGAGCCTTTATTTTAGATATTTAAGAGACTTTATTTTGTGATGTTGAATTTCGTATGCGCAAGATGCCCTGGCGAATATCGTTAACAGTGTTTCTGATTAAAAAAAAAAAAAAAACTGACAGAAAGATAAAGCAAAAAAGACAAAACAAGAAAAAAATCCAACCAAACAGCAACAAGGTGTTGGATATCAATGGAAGGAAATGCTTACAACAGAGGGTTTATTGAAAGCTAGAATCAAACTTCAATTTAAATTAAGTATTCTGCCTTCACATAAACAATACGCTCCTTCCCCCATTTACCCCACTTAGAATGGTTTTCAATTGAGTGTCGCACTGGCCCGGGTTGTTCGAAAGGTGATAACTCTATCCACCGGATAAATCACTATCCACGGATGGCGTTGTTTGTTTTGTTAACACTTATCCACTGGATAGCGATTTATCAGGTGGATAGCGTTAACTAGCCTTCGAACAAATGTGGCCTGAACCATAACCAAAGCAATCACCGCAGCCAATCACAAACGACACAATCAATCAAAACTCCAAGCAAATACATGTATCTGACGGGAAGCGCGTGCGAGCGAGCCACTATTAGTTTTGGTTTTACTTCTGATTGACAAAGAGGCACGAATTTTGTAGGCCACGTTCTTAGCCTAGTAATGCAACCGCAAAGCAAATGCAAATTGCTTTCGACGTTCAAGTGAAATCTGCTCTGTATGGTTCAGTAAACATACGTACATCCTGCGATATTACACTTGATGGAATCCGCCCTTCTTTACCATCAACAGATACGGACTGCAAAGGAAGATGTCTTAAATTGATTTCCACGAGCAGAAGAGAGCGATGAATGAGACAATCCAAACATGCTCTTGCCGTGATGCAGAAAGAGTCTCGCACATCATCTTGATTGCTCTGGTAATGATCGGATCAATAATTGGAAACGGTATAATTTGCCTTTTGCTCGTCCGGTTCAAGTCTCTTCGAACAGTGCCTAATGTCTTAATCGCGAACTTAGCAGTCGTAGACATCCTCAATGCACTGACCAATATGCCTCTCATGATCGTGTGGTACATCTGTAAAGTGCCTTACCTCAAGGGACGACCAATCTCGTGGTTCATCGTCACTTGGTACGTGCTGTTTGTGTATCTGACCGTGTTCAACCTCACCGTTCTAACAATGGATCGTTTCGGAGCCATAGTGCACGGTCTTCGCTACCATTCATGGAAAACTATCAACAAGGCAAAGATAGCAGTGTTGTTTGTTTGGCTCCTAGCAGCTGCCTATACATATGGCATGTTCATATTAGGACTCGACATTGAAGTTGGTGACGCTCCAGTGCTTGTGTACAGGAAACACTATTTGAAGAAATTTGGAAGATATTTTATTATTCCTGGTTACCTGGTTCCGTTCGCTTCGATGCTGATTATGGGAGCTTTCATTAGGCGTTCGGTTCGACGCCATACCAGACGTCTGTCGAATTTCTGTTCTGTGACAAAACAAGTTAAGAGCGACGTGAAGACGGCTGAGACAATCGGTTTGACCGTGTTGGCATTCGTCGCCATGGGTGTTGTGCCGATGTTTTTACACATGGTTTCAAAAAGTCATGGTACATGGCCTCATTTCCTTGCGTTTTTTCTCATGCACTTGAACACTATGGTGAATCCCATCATCTACGCACTAAAGACCCGCAGGTAACTCGTCTTGTGTTCAGTAACCTTTATTAATAAATCCACCACATCCAGTACAAAGTAGCATTTCATGGCCATGTAGTTTTTCTTCCGCCCTCTTACGTTCAGCCTGAAATCGCATAATTCCTCCGCAGCATTTGCTTTTGTCAAGACATGGTGCCCAGGGACCGGATCCTACTTGGAATTTTAAGATGGGGGTGTCACTAGCTCTTCAAATTTCGACACATTTTGAGACCAAATTACGTCATTTTGTACACCCAAATTCCGACGTGGTTGTCTGCACGTCTGAAGATGTAAATCGCGTCTCATTATAAATTTTTTGGGGGTTACTCGTTTTGACGATTCGATTTTTGATCCGACTTAAAAACGTTCGAAGTTGTTTCTGTAAGGAAAATGTTTCTCTATCGATCTTGTGAGGACTGTGAAAGTTATAGTATCGATATTCAACAAGAAATTAATTGTCACTTGTGAGCGATTGTAGATAATTTGTTCCGATTCCATTCAGGGAAGTATACGAACCGTACAGCATGACAACTTTCCAGCAGACCTTCCATGTATTATAATCGATTGAAGTCATTTATTCCTATTATCGTGATACAAACCCGTTAAAACACTCATCTATATTCATCTTAGTAGCTGGCTGATCCAAAAGTCCTAATTCAAATTTTGTAGTAAGGCTTTCATTTTAACACGAAGAGACACTAAATGGAACGACTCATTTGTCGACCATCATCGAACCGGTCTGAATTGATTAAATAGTTAGGATTAAAATGAATGCAAAATTGTACGAAAATGGGCCTCAGGTATAGTTTGAAAATTTACGTAATACTTTGTTGGGGACAAAACTGTGTCCATCTTAGTTATTCGAGTTATTTATTTCAGCTAGCAAAACAAACTTTAATTTGATGTAATGATTTTTATTCATACCCCCCGCAGTTACCGTTGTAAAACGCTGATTGGTTTACGGCATTAGGGCGGTTTTCAATTGAGTGTCGTAAAACCAAAACCAGACCAATAACTGGCCAATTAGACTACTCAACCTGACTCAAACCGTAGCAAAACCAAAACCAAAGTAATTGCCTGATTACTATCGACACTCAACTGAAACCACTCTATATTTGATGTAGATGTTCTAATGCTTTGTACCAACACTTCTTTAACAGGAAAAGAGTCTTGTTTCATGTGCCATCTGACCCTTCAAAGGGTCTAGAAATCGAATTTTCTCGAGCCAATCATAGTACATCTTAAAAGCATCACTTTTTTCCTCACAAACTCCAGTTCTAATGTTTCTGACAGTGAAATTCATTAAGTCCAACGATCAATATGTGATCTAATCTTTCAACAGGTTTCGCAAGGCTCTCTTGCTGTTTGTAAAGGAACCTTTCGGGAAGTCAGAACCAAATATGAGGTCCAGCACCTGGAGAGCAACAAGAAAGTCGACTCACAGGGCAAAAGAACATGAGCGCCAGACAACTTCTCTTTAAAATGGCAAGAAGGGGTGTTCTTTTGATAAAAACCCTTATGAGTAATTACAAAAATAAACGTTTCCCATAAGGTACTAAACAAAGAAATAGCAGAAATGTTATTCTAGTCAAAACTCTCCATTTCCATCCGATCGTCTCTATGTGGAACTCAGTATTTATGGAGATTATGAGCAAACATTGCGACCTTAAGATCAGTAGAGGTTTTAGAAAAAAGAAAGGACTTTCACTCGATGCCTTTGAGTAAAATCAGAAAAGGCGTTTAAATAGAACAATAATTTATTTGACAATTAAGTTGACAGTTAAATGCCTTACATCGCATTTTGTTAGCGAACGGACTTTGGGCGCGATGCCCGACGAGTTTGCCAAGCAGAAAAGTCTCTGAAGAGTCCCTTGGCCGGGACGAAACGAAAGGGCTGCGTAAGACAAGCCATGAACAATGTATTATCACAAATAATTTATTTACATATCTTTAATTCGTTCAATAACCCAATAGCACTAAGAGCGGACAAATTTCTTGACTAGTCACCGAGTACAAAGATAAAATTACGATCAGATTATAGCAAAACTTAAAATTGTATTCAAACTTAAATAAAAACTAAATGACAGATGGCATACAGGGAAGCTGGAGGAACGGAGCCTCACTGAAAAAAACACATATTCTTTAAGGCCTTTCCGAACCATTCCCCGGAATGACTAATTGTGACCAACGTTCTGTTATTGAACAAGTCCGCCGAGGAAAAAAGATGGGGGCTGTACGTTTTACCACAATACCATGCAAGCTTTACACGACCCATAAAGTACAATTAAAGCCATGTTTTGCAATATTTGTAAAATATGCAAAAAAATTCAAGATGGTAAGTTACATAACAGCATAATCAATAGGTTACCAGTGTATCTTGTGTAACTCGGTCGAGCGATTCTGATTCAAAACGCCATTGCAGTCTCAAAACGCAATTGGTTAATACAAATTATAATCACAGGAGACCTATCGTCAAACTCGTGGATTGAGTAATCTAGAGATGAAACATGTTGGTGAACTTGCAGTTACTGGTGTAGTACGTATTTCACTTGTGGAAGTCTGTCGCTTTGGACAATGCTTGGGTTAAAGATACTCGCCCATTTATATCTTTTTTTCACTTGCGTGTTTTCGCGCGTTTAGCGATGCGGACACTCGTGTTTTTTTTTTTTGTGTGGGGATCTCAAACTATGCGCACGGGGCTCTTTAAAAATGCTAGTTTCGGCCCTCCCCCAAATCTACACAAGTGTATTTCACTTGTGGAAGTCTATCGATTTGGACAGTGCTTGGGTTAAATATTATTTCCCATATAAATTTTCTTTTCCCCCGCGTGTTCTCGCACATTAAGCGAGGCAGCACACTTGCGCTTTAGATGTCGGGATCCCAAACTTTGCTTACCTCGCCTTTCAAAGATGCTAGTTTTAGCCCTGTTCCAAATTAAATCTCCAACGTGCATTTAACTTGTGGAAGTCTATCGATTTTTAACCATGTCAATTTACTTTTCCCTTGTCTTTTCTCGCGCGTTTAGCTATGCGGCACACTCGAACTTTTGGTGTCGGGATCTTAAACTAAACTCACTGGGCGTTTTAAACATGCTGCTTTTGGCCCTCTTTTAAATTTACCCATGTGTATTTTTTATTTGTGGGAATCTTTCGGTTTGGACAGTGCTTGGGTAAGAGATTCTCGCCCATATCAAATTTCTTTTCTCTCGTGAGTTCTCGCGCGTTTAGAGATGCGCCATACTCGCGTTTTTGGTGTGAGAATCCCAAACTATGCTTACAGGGCTTTTTAAAAATGCTAGTTTTGGCCCTCCCCCAAATCTACACACGTGCATTTCACTTGTAGAAGTCTATCTATTTGGACAGTGTTTGGGTTGGAGATTCTCGCCCGTATCAACTTTCATCCCCTCTGGGGGGATTGGGTCGAGCATGGATAGAGTATAGACGTGTTTTTGCTAGCTCCGCTCAAAATTCGTATATGGAGGCCTCTACATGGCAGAAAAAGGAGAAAAGTTCAGACGAAAAACTCATGTAGAGAGAACTGGGCCAACTTGGAGAAGTGTATCCAACTCGTCGGAAGAAGAATCCCTTTCACCGTTGGAGAAGAAAGCCAAAGTCAAGTTGCACATGTCTGACACGGTGCAATCGAGCGAAGAAGACGAAACCGCCGCTGCCGTGGAGTTGGCTAATTCTGTAATGCCGAAGCTAGACCTTGTTCTGCAGAAGTTAGACAACATGGAAAAGAAATTGGACATCCTTGAGGGTTTTGTGAAAGTGGTCGATGGAAAGGTTAACAAGTTACAGGATAAAGCTGAGCAGTTTGAAAGCTTCAGCAGGGACGCCACAACAAAACTGAAGGTGTTAGATGAAGGAATGTCGTTCGCAAATACAGAGATAGAAAATTTAAAGAAGAAAGTAAAGCTTCTGGAACAAACTATCCAAGAAAATACAGTAAACACCGAAAACAAATTCAAGGGAAAGATCGAGGCCTTAAGAAACGAGAAGTTGTATATGGAGGTGTATCAAAGACGGGAAAACCTTCGCTTCTACGGCATTGCTGAATCTTTCCACCTCTCAGAAGAAAATGTCAAAGAGGTGTTAATTGGCTTTATACAGAAGGAACTTAACATCAGCGAGGCGGATTCTTTTGAGTATCAACGAGTGCACCGCATTGGCAAGCGCGACCCATCGCAAGAAAAACCAAGACCAATAATCGCACGTTTTTTGCGATACTCCGACAGAGAGCGAGTCATGTCAAGTGCAAGAAAGCTGAAAGGAACTGGTTTCGGAATATCGCCAGACCTTCCGAAAGAAATTGTGGACCGCAGAAAGGAATTAATGCCTAAGTTCAAAAAAGCAAAAGAAGACGGAAAATCGGCGTTCTTCAAAAGATCAGAGCCGGACAAACTTTTTATTGAGGGTATACGAATCTTCTAATTTCTTTGGAACATAAACTCTCTATCTAGGTATTCATAACATGTAAGCCTCATTCACACTTGTTCTTAAAAATGGAGCTGCATGCGTGTCATCTAGTTAGCGCAATGCGTGCAAGACCTATTCCATTAGTAGCGCAATTAACAGCTTTTATCGCTGACTACTGTTTTACATACATGTTCAATTGTAGTTGTAGGTGTTATAAATGTTTTTCTTTTGTTTCTTTTTCCTTTTCAATATTAATTAGTTTTACCTTTTTCTTGTTCAAGAGACATGCAAATTTTTTCATTAGCTCATCTACTAAAGATTACTATCTCATTCTCTGCAACTGCTCGCCTTTTCATTTAAATATGTCCTTAAAAAGTTACAAAACTTAATTTAAATTTTGGTATCCTATCCTTAAATGTTCGGGGGATAAGATCTTTTGATAAACGAAAAGCACTTTTTCATTGGTGTATGAAGGATAAAGCTGATATAATTTTTCTACAAGAGACCTACAGCACATCCGAGGTGGAAAACACCTGGAAATCCCAGTGGAGAGGAGACTTGTTTTTTTGTCATGGTTCTGAACACAGCAGAGGTGTCTTAACACTAGTCAAAGAAGGGCTTGACTGTAAATTTGAGGTATGTAAACAAGATAATCTAGGTCGGTATATCATTCTAAAAGGTCTTGTTCAAGGTCAATCTTTTTTTATTTTTGAATATCTATGCGCCAAATAAGACCAACGAACAATGCATCTTTTACGACGAAATACAGAACGAATTCGACAAATTGGAAATTGACACTGATTGCAAAATAATAATAGGTGGTGACTTTAATGTTATCCGCGACCCAGATTTGGATGGATCGGGAGGATCTCCAAAATTGAAAGAGTCGTCCAAAAAGATAGAAAATCTATGTTTTTCTCTTGACCTAATAGACATCTGGAGAATCAGAAATCCAAAATTAAAACGTTTCTCCTGGAGACAGAAAACTCCAATGATTCAACGGCGGTTAGATTATTGGTTGATATCAAATAATATACAGGAAGAGGTTGATAAGGTCGATATTATCCCTGCTATTAGATCTGACCATTCCGCCATTACGTTGTACATTAATGGTATAGAGAACTCAACCTATGGACCGTCTTTTTGGAAATTCAATGCAAGTTTGTCAGAAGATAAACAATATGTAGACCTAATTAGAAACAAAATCGGTGAATGGGTAGACGAAAGTAGAGAAATCGAAGACCCGCGGGTTACCTGGGATTATTTAAAATATAAAATACGCTATGAAACGATTGGTTATAGTAAGAAGAAAGCAAAAGAGAGAAGGTCAGAGCTGGTAAATTTGGAAATTAGACTAAAAGAGTGTCAGCGAAAATGTGACGAACACCCAAGTGCTGAAAATCTCTGCGATTTAGAAGTTCTCAAATCAGAATACGAACGCCATTATGATTATATAACACAAGGAGCAATCATAAGATCTCGGGTGAGTTGGTATGAAGAGGGCGAAAAGAATAGCAAGTATTTTTTAAATTTAGAAAGTGCTAAAAAGAAAAAGACATGTATACGGAAATTATCCGTGGATAATGATTCATATATAACAGACCCAAAAGAAATAATGAAAGAGATTCATGATTTCTATGAAAAACTCTATGATAGAGACTCGTATAATTTAGGTGAGAATTCAATTGATCGTTTCCTTAATGAAGTGGATACTAAAAAATTGTCTGATGAAGAGAAAATGACTTTAGATAAACAACTTGCTAGATCCGAACTGTACGAAGCATTGAAGACATTTCCGAAAAACAAAACACCTGGAAGTGACGGTTTAACTGTGGAATTTTACTTGGCGTTCTGGCACGTGGTTGCAAAGTATCTCGAAAAGTCTCTAAACTTCTCTCACCAACACGGGCAACTATCAACTTCGCAAAAGCAGGCAATGATTACCCTATTGGAGAAAAAAGATAAAGATAGACGATTTATAAAGAACTGGCGACCTATCTCACTGATCAACGTAGATGTTAAAATTGCATCCAAAGCGTTTGCTAGAAGGCTGGAGCCAATCCTGCCAGAACTTATTCACCATAATCAAAATGGTTTTATCAAAGGAAGGTCTACATTTGATGCAGTTAGAACAATCGATGATTTACTTGAATTGGCAAAACTCACAAATACAACAGGTATTCTAATGGCAATTGACTTTGAAAAGGCATTTGATTCTCTGGACCATACATATCTATTTAAAGTATTGGAAAAATTCAATTTTGGACCGTATTTTTTACAATGGGTAAAAACATTTTATACAAACATATCCAGCTGTATCTTAAATAACGGCTTTACTACAGATCTTTTCTGTATCCATCGTGGTGTACGACAAGGTGACCCTCTATCACCTTTATTATTCATCTTAGCTTTGGAAGTTCTCGCATGTCAAATCAGGCAGGATAAAACCATACAAGGAATAATGGTCAAAAACGTGGAGATCAAACTCACGCTTTTTGCAGATGACATGACTTGTTTTCTAAAAGACATAAATGCATATTCGCGACTTTGTACAACTTTAAAGGTTTTTTCATTGCATTCTGGTCTCCGAATTAACGACGATAAAACAGAAGTTTTTGGTATCGGCCCACATAAACTAGTACAAAATGACTTTACTCACAAAGTGCGAAAATCAATCAAGATATGAGGTACCGTTTTTGACTATCACAAACCATCACGAGACAAAGCAAACTTCGACTCAATATTCAAATCTATTAAAAAAACGCTGAGTATGTGGAAGTGGAGGGGTCTTACCCTGATTGGTAAGATTCAAATAGTTAAGACCTTCATTATTCCAAAATTTTTGAGTAAAGCGACTGCAATCTCAATATCAAACGATCTTGTCAAGGAGATAAACAGACTGATTTTCGGTTTCATTTGGAAAGGTAACGATAAAATTAAACGGACCGCGCTTATCAATGATATTGAAAATGGAGGACTAAAAATGCTTGATATTGAATCCATGATATCGGCTCAAAGAGTGATGATCTTAAAAAAGTATCTAGGAGAGAGCAACAGCACTTGGAAAACTATTTTAGATGATTTCTTTTTTGGAAATATAGGTGGAAAACTCATCCTGTTCTGTGATTTTGAAACTAGTAAACTACCGGTTCATCTTCCAATATTCTACAAAGAGTGTCTAGAGGCATTTCGTAATTTAAAGAAATCCAAGGTAGCCACCTATGAGGATGTTGTAGACCAAATTATTTGGAATAATAGGAATATTGTGATACACGGAAAATCTCTTTTTGAAAAACATTTGTTTACTAAAGGAATTGTTAAAATTGGTGACTTGTTATCCGATACGGGTAAATTTCTTGAAAGCCCTAAAGTGTTGGAAGCGAATCTATCTCCAATCCAGTACTTCAAATTAATAGGAATTGTAGATGCCATACCAAAAGAATGGAGATTAATTATCAAAGAATCACATATTCAACATCAGCAACTATATCCTCAACAGCATTTGGATACAGTGTATATTTATATCGACGAAACCAAATCGGATCTGTTAAAAGCCTCTTCAAAACTTTTGTATAAAGGATTTAAAACAAAGAAACAAACTCCTCCAACCGCCAAAAGGAAGTTGAAGGACAAATATCCAGAGGTTATAGAAGACTGGAAAAAAATTTATTCTTTACCATTCACTGTCACACTTGAAACAAAAATTAGAGAGTTCCAATATAAATTATTAAACGATATAATTTTCACAAATGAGAGGTTATTCCGTTTTAAAATGATTGAATCACCAATGTGCACCTTTTGTTTGAAAGAGGTCGAGTCCCTCGAACATTTGCTCTTTTATTGTGATACAACAAAAGACTTCTGGCGGGCTTTTTCTTCTTGGCTTTCAAACCAGAATGTATCTTTGGACACTTTGACATTTGAAAATATATTGTTTGGAGTGTTCAACAACAACGAAGACTTTATTATCCTGAATCACTTGATACTGCTAGGAAAGTTTTTTATTTATAAATGTAAATTAAATAAAATTAAACCAACATTAACAATATTTTTAGCAAAGACAAAAACCGTTTATTACATTGAAAAAAAAATAGCTACCAAAAATAACCAACTTTATAAACATTACAAAAAGTGGGAAAAACTAATGCCATCTCTTAATAATAGTTGAGCTTAATTTGTAATTTCTCCTTCTCAGCATGTCACTAACTTACTTTCTTTTTTTTTTTTTTTTTTTTTTTTTTTTTTCTGTATTTGGGTAGCTGCACTATTGTAAACAACGCATTGTATATTCTTTAGGTATAATTAGGCTACGATTAGTAATTATAATTTGTTGTATGTAATCTATTGTAATTATGACGTATTGTAAGTATTGTAACTAGTGTTATGTCTTGTGTTGTATTGTATGTATTATAACCCAAAATGTTGAAAAAAAATAAAAATTACAAAAAAAAAAAAAAAACTTTCATTCATCTCGTAAGTTCTCGCGCGTTTAGAGATGCGCAACACTCGCGTTTTAGGTGCGGGAATCCCAACCAATGCTTACCTAGCTTTTTAAAGATGCTACTTTTAGCCCTCCCCCAAATCTACACACGTGTATTTCACTTGTGAAGATCTATCGATTTGGACAGCGCTTGGGTGACAGATGCTCGCCAAATCAAGTTTGTTTTCTCTAGCATGTTCTTGCGCGTTTAGAGATACGCCACACTCGCGCTTTTCGTGTCGGGAATCCTAACCAATGCTTACCTAACTTTTAAAGATGCTACTTTTAGCCCCCCTCCAAAATTTACACCCGTGTATTTCACTTGTGGAAGTCTATCGATTTGGTTAGTGCTTGGGTGAGAGATTCTCGCCCATATCAACTCTCTTTTCTCTAGTAAGTTCTCGGGCGTTTTGATATGCGCCACACTCGCGGTTTTGGTGTCGGGATCTCAAACTATGCTTACTGGACTTTTCAAAGATGTAGATTTGGCGCTTTCTCAAATCTAAACACGTCTATTTCACTTTTGGTAGTCTGTCGCTTTGGACAATGCTTGGGTTGGAGATTCTCGCTCATTTATATTTCTTTCTCTCGCGTGTTTTCGCGCGTTTAGAGATGCGCCACACTCGTGATTTCGGTGTTGGCATCTCAAACTATGCTTACTGGACTTTTTAAAGATGCTAAATTTGGCCCTTTCTTAATTCTACACAGGTGTATTTCACCTGTGGAATTCCCTCGCTTTGGACAATGCGGCAGACTTGCGTTTTTGGTGTGGGGATCCCAAACTATGCTTACCTAACTTTTTAAAGATGCTACTTTTAGCCCTCCCCTAAATCTACACACGTGTATTTCACTTGTGAAAGTCTATCGATTTGGACAGTGCTGAAAGTCGCCAAGACCAGGCAACGAGCAGCGTGATTTTGACCAACTTTGGGTCCATTTCCAAGAACTTGGGGCATATTTCCGAGTCCCAGGGACTCTAAACTAATTCGATAAGACGTTGGTTTTCAGTGAAATGGACAGAAGAAAAAATTTTGAACGCTTACTTATAAGTAGTCTGGCCGAAATATTAACTCACTTAGTGACTATGACTAGAAAGTCGCCGAGACTGGTCTACGCGCATCGTGATTTTATCAAAGTTTGGGCCGATTTCCAGGAACTTGGGCGATATTTCCGAGTCCCAGGGACTCTAAAATAATTTAAGAAGACGTTGGTTTCCAGTGAAATGGACAGTTGAAAAATTTTTGAACGCTTACTTATGAGCAGTCTGGCCGAAATATTAACTTCCTTAGTGACCATGACCAGAAAGTCGCTGAGCCCGGTCTACGCGCAGCGTGATTTTGACCAACTTTGGGTCCATTTCCAGAAAATTGGGCGTTATTTCCGAGTCCTAGGGACTCTAAACTAATTCGAGAAGACTAATTTCGAAAAGAAAGTTGATGTGGCCAAGAATCTCATATCCAAGCACTGTCTAAATCGATAGACTTCCACAAGCGAAATACACGTGTGTAGATTTAAGGGAGGGCTAAAAGTAGCCTTTTTAAAAGTTAGGTAAGCATTGGTTGGGATTCCTGCACCTAAAACGCGAGTGTGGCGCATCTCGAAACGCGCGCGAACATACGACAGAAAAGAAAGTTGATATCGGCGAGAATCTCCAACCTAAACACTGTCCAAACTGATAGACTTCCAGAAGTACAACACATGTGTGTAGATTTAAGAGAGAGCAAACAATAGCATCTTTAAAAAGTTAGGTAAGCATTGGTTGGGATTCCCGCGCCTAAAACGTGAGTGTGGTGCATCTCTAAACGCGCGAGAACTTACGAGAAAAAAGAAAGTTAATATGGGCGAGAATCTCCAACCTAAACACCGTCCAAATCGATACACTTCCACAAGTGAAATACACGTGTGTAGATTTGAGAAAGGGCCAAATCTAGAATCTTTAAAAAGTCCAGTAAGCATAGTTTGAGATCCCGACACCAAAATCGCGAGTGTGGCGCATTTCTAAACGCGCGAGAACTTACTAGAGAAAGGAAAGTTGATATGGGCGAGAATCTCTTACCCAAGCACTGTCCAAATCGATAGACCTCCACACGTGAAATAAACTTGTGTAGATTTGGGGGAGGGCTAAAAGTAGCATCTTTATAAAGTTAGGTAGGCATTGGTTGGGAACCCCGCACCTAAAAGGCGAGTGTGGCGCATCTCTAAACGCGCGAGCACATACGAGAGAAAAGAAAGTTGATATGGGCGCGAATCTCCAACCCAAACACTGACCAAATCAATAGACTTCCATAAGTGAAATACACGTGTGTAAATTTGAGGAAAGGCCCAATTTAGCACCTTAAAAAAGTTTAATAAACATAGTTTGAGACCGCGAAACCAAAACCGTGAGTCTGCCGCATCTCTAAACGCGCGAGAACTTTCTAGAGAAAAGAAAGTTGATGTGGCCAAGAATCTCATATCTAAGCACTGTCCAAATCGATAGACCTCCACAAGTGAAATATACGTGTGTAGATTTAGGGGAGGGCTAAAAGTAGCAAGTTAGATAAGCATTGTTTGGAAGCCCCGCACCTAAAACGCGAGTGTGGCGCATATTGAAACGCGCGAGAACATACGAGAGAAAAGAAAGTTGACCTGGGAGAGAATCTCCAACTCAAACACTGTCCAAATCGATAGACTTCCAGAAGTACAACACATTTGTCTAGAATTGGGGGAGGGCAAAAAATAACATCTTTAAAAATGGGGAAGAATCTCCAACCTAAACACTGACCAAATCGATACACTTCCACAAGTGGAATACACGTGTGTAGATTTGAGAAAGGGCCAAATCTAGCATCTTCAAGAAGTCGAGTAAGCATAGTTTGAGATGCCGACACCGAAATCGCGAGTGTGGCGCATTTCTAAACGCGCGAAAACACGCGAGAGAAAAAAAATATAAATGGGCGAGAATCTCCAACCCAAACACTGTCCAAATTGATAAACTTTTAGAAGTGAAATACACGCGTGTAGATTTGAGAAAGGGCCAAATCTAGCATCTGCAAAAAGTCCAGTAAGCATAGTTCGAGATCCCGACACCAAAACCACGAGTGTGGCACATCTCTAAACGCGCGAGAACTTACGAAAGTTGATATGGGCGAGAATCTCTTACCCAAGCACTGTCCAAATCGATAGACCTCCACAAGTGAAATACACGTGTGCAGATTTGGGGGAGGGCTAAAAGTAGCATCTTTATAAAGTTAGGTAAGCATTGCTAGGGAACCTCGCACCTAAAAGGCGAGTGTGGCGCATCTCTAAACGCGCGAGAACTTACGACAGAAACGAAAGTTGATAGGGGCGAGAATCTCCAACTTAAACACTGTTTAAATCGATAGACTTCCACAAGTAAAATACACGTGTGTAGATTTGAGAAAGGGCCAAATCTAGCATCTTTGAAAAGTTCAGTAAGCATACTTTGAGATCCCGAGATCGAAATCTCGAGTGTGGCGCATCTCTAAACGCGCGAGAACTTACGAGAGAAAACAAAGTTGATATGGGCGAGAATCTCTCACCCAAGCACTGTCCAATTCGATAGACTTCCACAAGTGCAATACACGTGTGTAGATTTGAGGGAGGGCTAAAAGTAGCATCTTTATAAAGTTAGATAAGCATTGGTTGGGATCCCCGCACCTAGAGCGCGAGTGTGGCGCATCTCTAAACGCGCGACCACTTGCGAGAGAAAAGAAAGTTGATGTGTGTGAGAATCTTTAACCTAAACACTGTCCAAAACGATAGACTTCCAGAAGTAAAAAACATGTGTGTAGATTTGGGGGAGGGCTAAAAGTAGCATCTTTAAAAAGTTAGGTAAGCATTGGTTGGGATCCCCGCACCTAAAACGCGCGACCACTTGCGAGAGAAAAGAAAGTTGATATGTGCGAGAATCTGTGTGGCGCATCTCTTAACGCGCGAAAACACGCGAGAGAAAGAAAAGATAAATGGGCGGGACTCTCCAATCTAAACACTGTCCAAATCGATAGACGTCCACAAGTGAAAAACAAGTGTTTAGACTTAAAAAAGGGCAAAATCTAGCATCTTCAAAAAGTCCAGTAAGCATAGTTTGAGATGGCGATACCGAAATCGCGAGTGTGGCGCATCTCTAAACGCGCAAAAACACGCAAGAGAAAAGAACTTATAAATAAGCGGAAATCTTCAGCCCAAGCATTGGTTGGGGTTCCTGCACCTAAAACGCGAGTGTGGCACATCTCGAAACGCGCGATAACTTACGAGAGAAAGGAAAGTTGATATGGGCGAGAATATCCAACCTAAACACTGTCCAAATCGATACACTTCCACAAGTGAAATAAGCGTGTGTAGATTTGAGAAAGGGTCAAACCTAGCATCTTGAAAAAGTCCAGTAAGCATAGTTTGAGATGCCGATACCGAAATCGCGAGTGTGGCGCATCTCTAAATGCGCGAAAACACGCGAGAGAAAAAATATAAATGGGCGAGAATCTCTAACGCAAACACTGTCCAAATCGATAGACTTTTAGAAGTGTAATACACGTGTGTAGATTTGAGAAAGAGCCAAATCTAGCATCTTCAAGAATTTTAGTAAGCATAGTTTGAGATCCCGACACGAAAAGCGCGAGTGTGGCGTATCTCTAAACGCGCGAGAACTTACTAGAGAAAAGAAAGTTGATATGGGCGAGAATCTCTAGTAACCCAAGCACTGTCCAAATCGATAGACTTCCACAAGTGAAATACACGTGTGTAGATTTGGGGGAGGGCTAAAAGTAGCATCTTTAAAAAGTTAGGTAAGCATTGGTGGGGATTTCCGCACCTAAAACGTGAGTGTTGCGCATCTCTAAACGCGCGAGAACTTACGAGAGAAAAGAAAGTGTATATGGGCGAGAAACTCTTACCTCATGAGGCGACGCAAATGACTTCTATTGTAAGTATCTCTTCCCGGTTTTTTTTTGTTGTTGTTGTTGTTTTTGTTTTTGGCTGTATTCCTCTAAGGCTGTGGGTGTAATTCGTAAAAAAACTGAGTTTTTATAAATCGTTTGGAAATTGTTCGTTCCAGTTCAAACTTATGTTGGTGGAACATGGGTGGGCACTTTATATGTAGATCGTGATGTAAGATACCTTAAACTATATTTACTGTTCATGATGCACTGTTACGTTAGTCTGCTTTATAGATATTTAACTGCTTTGGTCGAGTTTTCAATATAATTTAATTTCAATATAATTAAACGTTCTTTTTATGCGTTCCTGTTAAAAATGATGCAAAGTTGTCAATTTTAGTCATTTCAATTTGAAGAAAATGTCCTGTTAGTACCTTCTTGTTACTTGATGAAAATTTTGCGGGGTTTGTTTTACCAGGGCGCTTCATGACACCTCCTGGAATAAGCTATACCTTCCCTAGTTGAATCGTCATCAGTTTATCGTACGTTATTCAGGTTATTGATTGGAAAAATTATTATACTTCTGAACCCTAGTTCCTCTATTTTCAGCGGATGGGGGAGGGGGAGGTGGACTCACTTCTTTCGGAGATCGTTACTTACGGACGTTTACGATTCGTTGCGTGTACGAGCCGTTGGCCAAGCGATTGGCCAAGCCATTGGCAGCCGTGCATGGTCACCTAAAGCACTGACAATCTATCTTAGCTCCATGTACTAAGTTTCTCCTCGCTCTTTTTTTCTTTTTTTTTTTTTTTGCCCTCGGCTGTGTAATTGTGCTATATTTTCTATACAGTAACTTCAATTGCCGAGCATGATAATACTGCACGTGGCTCCCACTGCCAACGACATACTCAGACAAGTATTCCAGATCATCTGGGTGTTTATTCCTTAAATTGCACCTAACCCCAAAATTTTTTTTCGCTAAAACAAATCCACTTGTTATTTGAAGCATTTGGGCGAAAACATTTTGGAATTTGGTTGAATCCTCGATTTTCTATGCCCTTTCAAAGTCGCGCCTGATGTGTTATATGAAAGATATTATTCGAGTTGTAATAATCTTTTTGAAAAATTTGTAGTAGTCAAACTACTGCCTATTTTTAGTAGTCGAGCTTTTAATTTAAGCTTTTAGCAGTTCCCAACCTCCCCTGAATAAACAGACTGGATTAATTTGAAGTGGGTGCCATTTTGAGTGTGGCCCAAAATAGTTGGTTTAACTTGGACGCATAGAAATGTTTTTCGCTGAGTAGTTTAACAGTTTTATTTCAAATATATTCTTTTCGGTATAACATGACTATTTTAGTGAACGTTTTCAATATTCTTTTAAAAACATATTGCGTAAAGCCCAAGTTATGGAAAGATGCTATCTCAAGTTCGTATATGTGAAGGAAAATTGCCATAAAACAACTGTGATTCAAATCGACGCATTACCAGGTGGATAGAATACATTAAAACGAAATCATTTGAATTTTCCTGGGTAGCGCATCATACATGACAGACATTATACATGCAGCAGCGTTTTAAACCAGTAGATATGTTAACAACACTTTCTTGCCGGATTTTGTTGGCGGATTTATAGATGATAATGCATGGCCGCGCGGAGATACGAAATTTCTCTTCGAGTATTTTTTAACACCAATGAAATAGAAAACCATTTCACTTTCGCTGCGAAAGGCACGATTTATTATGTAACCATAGCAACGGTGATCTTTTCACTTACTTGTTTTATGTTTTGCTTGAAAGCTCTCCTGTTATTTGATAAGTGTTTATATAATAATGTTTATTCTTTCTCGACAAATGATTGAAAAAACTATTTCTCCATGGAGACTGAAGTTAACAGCTCCAAAATAATGTTTTGTGTCCTATCACAATTGATACCCAGCAGTCTTTTCCTCAAAAGCCTTTCGTAGTTATATTTGTTTAGTAGGCACGCCATATGAAGGAAACGGCCAACTTAAGTCGGCTTGTATTTCGCAAAATATCAATCAGTTCTAACGCAGTTCTACTCTCTGACACGAAGCACAAATGGTAATACCTTTGTTAGGAAAAAACGAAAGTCCTTTTTGATTTCATCTATGCTGCCTAAAATGCCTTCTTTTTGGTTCAATGCCACAGTCCATGCTTTGAACACATCTGGAAATTTCAGCAATGCCACATTTAGCCTGCACGACAAAGGATGTGACACTTTAGACAACTCATTCTCTGTAAAAATCGGATTAATTCTGGTCTTCTCCACAATTATGTTGTCAAGTTTGGTTGGAAACGCTTTTATAATCGTTATTGTATACCAGCGAAAAGACTTGAGAAAGACGACAAACTACTTTATTGTCAACATGGCCGTTTCTGACTTCGTATGTCCACTATCAGTGATTCCCTTCAGGTTGGTAAAGATAGCTTCCAGTTCTCCGCGATGGCCTTTTGGTGGTACAACAGGATTTTTCTGCAAGGCGATAAAATTCTTGGCCTCTACTTCATATGCTGTTTCTACAGGGAGCCTCGTCTGTATCGCTGTAGATAGGTTTGTAGCGGTGGTCTTTCCAATGAAAGCTCATCTGGTCTCATCAAGATTTCGCACCATAGTTATTGCTGCCATTTGGATCTTGGCAGGGATGACAAATGCTCTCCTTCTGTATGCGTATGAATTGGTGGAACTGAGAAATGGGGAAACTGCGTGCACGTATTTGAACAATCTTATTTTTTCATTTCAGATATATAAAAATGTGCGTATCGGTCTTTTTATCATTGGACCACTCATTGCTATAACAATTTTATATTGTGTTATAGCGGTGACTCTTCGAAAACAAGACAGATCCCTTCGTGGTGCATCAGTGCACCAGAAAGATCAGAGGAAACAGCAAGCAATTAAGATGACTGTCTGCGTGATTGCTGCATTTTACATCTGTATTTTTCCATCTGCTTTACTTAACGCCTTAAACGGAAATCAAATATCTTGCTCTGTTTTTAAAATACTAAGGTTCATTTCTGACGCTATGCTTTACTTATCGTCGACTATGAATCCAATCATTTGTTTGACATTTGTTCAAAACTTTCGTCAAGGCTTGAAAGAAATATTTATGTGTTGGAGGAAATGTTTCACTACAAGAAGTAACCTGGAAACGAACCAATCAGAAGAAATAGCTCTTCGTGACATGAGAATTGGGGAGAATCTCTCATTTAACGAGAACTAACTAATAAATGTTCAAAGATGGTGTGAAAAAATAATTTCGATATTCACAGGCGTCCCAAATTCACGATTCCAGGAATCGATCAAATATTAATGATTTATATAGGCGTATCGAGTGGGACGCCGGACCACCTAAAGTGCGTGGTGCTGTGTTACACTTTGGGCCGTAGAGAATTTGAGCGCTCTAAAAGGAATTGTCCTGAGTTTAAAATAACGAAGGATAAAAATGCGCAAGGAAACAAAATGTTACCTTCGTTTAAATGAAATAAAGAAAATAAACTCATCTTTAATTGCCTGGCTTCTGATTGAAGCTAAGCTTTATATCTTTTAGCACGTTTGAGAAGAAAAAGTGTATCGTTATTTGGATTAATCAACTGAAAAAGTTGCATTTCTGTCCCACAAACAGGACTTATTCAGTTACCAAGCCATCTACCTTCCTTTAAATTGTTGGGTATTTTTTTCAAAACCTTCAGTCTAGCCTAAACATGAGAAGACGCAAAGATAATTTGAGCAAGGGTCACTATTGTAGAAATCAAATTTCTGCCGCCAGCAGTTACGTTTTTGTCTTAACTTGATCTGAACTTAAAAAACACATGTTTGTTTAAATCTAAATAGTTAAACGAGTGTTCTTTTAAAATAGCATAAACCAAAAATGAATTTCGGTATATGATGATTATTCAAGATAACTGACTGTTAAATATTCGTACCAAATCTCCATTAACGCAAAGTTATGGAAACATATTATTCCCGTATGCCCTCTTAATAGAACTGCCACAAAATAATTCAGATTCAAGATGTCCTGATAGCATTCGAACACAATCAAGTCAAATTATATTGAATATTCTGTTACAGCAATAGAATTGTTATCCAGTAGACATCCTTCGGTTGCTGATTTACTCATTATACAGCGGGCTGTACATGTTGCAGAATGGTTTCCTGTTCTTCAACGGAGATCATTCGAGAGCTGCGTAAATTAGATAAACGCATTTCCACCCAAAACAAAGTTTGACAAATGTCAATTATAAATTATATCGCTCTCGCAGTCGATTTGGTAGTCTCTTGGAAGGTTTTTTTTTTCTTTTTTTTTTTTGCAACCTAAAAGATGACCTTTATCAAAAATGTCACATAACCTTGATTGCAGTACAGCCACACAGTTGTCTGCAAGGCACGGCTAATTCAGGTCAGCTCATAATCATACCGGTGCCACGAGTTGATTGATAGTTAATTGCGTGAAAAGTAAGAAATTATAGAAAATGAGATCTTACTGTTTAGCGCCATAAAACATCGAGCAACGTCTGGCATTATCAAACATGTCCGAAGCCGTTTCCACTAAGATAAAATAGTGTAATATTTTCTCTAGCTACCTCCTGATCAGGCATGGGCAGCGCCCATTCGTGCACACTTAAGTATTTTACTTATTTCTGGTTACTTTTGATGCGTTTTGGGATTAAGGGAAAAACCTTTATGAAGTTCCGCGATTTTCTGTGTGATCTATAATTAATAATAATGGACTGATGCACTTTGCTCTGTCCACTTTGGGACATCGTGGCTCCGCTTTCACATTTATCGTTATTTATATAATTTTAGTTGATTTTCCAACTTCCAGTCAATGGATTACCTGAAGAACTCAAGGAAATAAAGCTCTGATGTATTTTCAAGATATCTCAATACATTATTTAGTTCACGGTTTTTATCTCAACTTGGGCGCTGTCTCTTGTTAAAAGTTTTGTAGAACAGTTAAGAATTGAAAAGGGTTATGGTTATGTCGCGTTGGTTAAGGTGGTATAGTACCCTCAATATGGACCAAAAAGTTTGTTTAAATATGGTGAAGAAAGATCAATTGTGTGCTATTGCACTCAAGAAGAGAAATTAAATTTCTAGAGTTTCACTCAAAATGGTTGCTATGGAAACCAGCCACAGCCTTTTGAAGAGTGTTTTATAGTATTGACGCCAACACTTCCTGCTCTTTTACAAAACAAGAATTGACTGTCAAATAAGCATATCATGTAAGTTTCTGTTTTGTTCTGTGATATGAACCTAAGTTTTGACAGTTAACTCTTATTTTCAGTGCTTTTTACAGCTTTATTTGGAAATAACCTTATTTTTTACCACACCCAGTGGACAAATCATCTCATGTCACGTGACAGACCTTAAAATGTTACGATTTGTTTGGTTTATATCATCACGACACTATTGGTCTTTGA
Organism: Orbicella faveolata; assembly: GCF_042242905.1. Lineage (NCBI taxonomy): Eukaryota > Metazoa > Cnidaria > Anthozoa > Scleractinia > Merulinidae > Orbicella > Orbicella faveolata. The sequence goes on from NW_028301539.1 coordinate 20,596,661, forward strand.
TGAGCCCAAGTTTCAGAAATTCTACTTAAAAACCTTGCAAAGTAGAAATGTTGGCGCGAAGTCAGTCGGTACAAAAGTAAACTTTTGAGAAAAATGCACTTTAAGTTTCTTACACGAAGTATTAAGCATTTAACGAGCCACAAATAGTGGGGGGGGGGGGAGGCAGATTGGATCTCGGGGGAGGGGGTGCAATGGTTGTTCTATTTTGTAAAAAGTTACCGCAGTTGTGGGAAGTATTCCTTGTCATAAGGGAAATGAATGAGCCTGTGATGGCAATTCGAGGCAAAGCTTTTCACAAATAATTATACCAATCGAGTTGTGCATGTCTTAAAAGTTTTTTCTAAATAGTTTCGTTCATATAAGTTAAAAATAATCTATATTTTTGGTCACGTTCTTATAGTAAACAGTCGTTGCTATGGCCGTTGCCACGTGAAAAAACTTATACCACTGTGTACTTTCCTTAAATTTCACACTCATCTGGAAGGAAATTCGGCAAGATCGTTTCAAAATTTTTTTGACAAGTCCTCAAGGGTCTTAAGTCTTGTATTTCCAAGAAATTGAATTTTTCATGAACATCGCCGTATTTTAGGGTACCATACCCCCTTAACCCAATATGGGGGCAGGCTAAGGGCCTGTTCACATGGAAGTGGGGGGTCTCGGGCAGGTGAGGTCCCCCGCCTTGGTGGAGTAACCAATGTGTCCATACAATCTCTCTTTTTTTCCTTGATCGAAGAAAACAAACGTTAGTTCTTCGTTTATGCGCGTGCTTAGCGACCGCGCGATTGCATTTTGGACCTCACCCCGCTTCCCCAGGGTTGCATGTTAAGACAAGTATTTCTTTACCAAGGGTAGGCGAGGTACGTCACCTACCCGTGGTCCTCCACTTCCATGTGAATAGGCCCTATAAGTGGAACAAAAATATTTAGACACCAGAGAGCGAATAGACAAGCTGCTGAGCACCACTGATTTGGACCAGAAATAATCATCCATACAACCGCACATGAAGCAATGAAATTCTGAATTAGATGAAAACAATGCCATATCCAACAGCTCATTGAAACAATTGAAGTTATTCACTGTTAAATGCACTGTGAAACGAAATAAGGTATTTTAAAATGCCCAGCCTCTCTCTCCTTTTTTATAGTTTGATTAACAGTGAGAAAAAGTGCTGCCTAAAATATCGTCAGCGAACTGACTTTTTGGAAGAAACTACTGCTGGGTCAAAATCTTCCATTGCGGTGAAACGATTAAGAGTTACTTGGCCAAATTCAATTATCTGCATTCATCGAATGTAAACAAAACTTATAAACCTGAAATAATCTGTGAATCCAGCAAAATAGAAAAAGACATCATATGGATGACATTGCGAACAGATGGACATCATAACTTTTTCGATAGTGGATGACAATCGCCATAAAGTAGAGCAGATTTTGGTTTGCAGTTCTAATTGTTTACTTCACCATTTACTGACTAGAAAGAAACCAATATCATTAAGAAGGTTTAAGATGTCAGTTTTCACTATCGATTAGGCAACGTAAATTGGTTTTTCCACCCTACAAGATAGCTTATTCAGTGGCCAGAAAACATCCCTTGACACAACTGCTTCCCCTAAAATTGGTCTGCTTCTTTGTTATAAACTTTTGACTGAAGGTTTTAGCAATTGCCGACCCCATGTGACCAAACAAACTGAATTAACTTGACGTTGGTGGCAATGTAACGGTTCCCCAAGATAAAAGACTCAACTTGCATTAGTGTAAATGCAAGACCCACACCAATATTTAACGCTTACCAGTTTAAAAGTTTAACAATCACAATTTTACATCTGTATCCTTCTTTCCGGGTCAAAAAAAAATCAAATTGCAATATCTTGTTCAGTTTCTAAAGTGCTACGCATTATTTCTTTTATTACGCTTTAGCTATCCTCGTCGATATATCCAATCATTTGTATGGCATTTGTTGAAAGCTGTCGCCAAGGCTTCTAAGAAATAACTAAAAATGTATGTGTTGGAACAAATGTCTCTCTTCAAGTAGCAACATGGAAACGAGTCAATCAGAAGAAATAAGACTTCAAGAAAGATGATAATTATTCCCGGAATTGGGAAGAATCTCCGAAGATGAACATATAGATAAAAAGCAGACTGAACGTTTTGTTCAAGGATGCTGTAAATAAAATAATTGCTACATTTAGAACTGAAATCTAAGAAAACGTTCAGCGATCGATATCATTGATGACGTTTGGAAGGGAAAAAGATACGGTTCTCAGCATCATTCACCCAAAGTAATTTTTTTTTTTAATAAGTCACCAGAAACCTGTTTAAAATTGCTTTCTGTGAAAGACATCTTGTTGTTCTGAAGAAAAAAAGGTGATCTTGCTAGGTTTTTTATCTAAAGGCGCCTTGAGACCTTAAAATTGTGTGGTCAATTAAAGTGCTGCCCAAGAAAGGTTTGTTGACCTAACTCAATGAGTGCGTAACTGTTTAACCCTGATCTAACTTAAAGTTCCTTCCTTATCATTTCATTTATCTTATGTAAATTGCAAACCCGCGTTAAAAACCCACGAATGAATTCATACTCTTTCAAAAGAGCAAAAGTTGCGAAAAAAATTTGGAAACGTTTCAGGGTAGAAAAATATGGCATTACCTGATATACTTTGGGAATATAGTTATTACAGTTTTTGAGAAGACATTAATCGTCAGAATGTATCACTTCGGATAGTAAGTTGAGATTGCCTTTGCTTTCACAAATCGGCTTAATTCTTATTCCATTAACAACACATATTGTTTACAAAGGGTGTTTGTCTCGTCGTTAGTTTGAATCTAAATCGCAGTTTTTGAACAGGCAACATGCCAATATGGCTTTTTCGATCAATGTCAGGAAACCTGTCTCTAAATTACTTTTTCCCCTGAAGGACGCCTGCTTATTTGTTCAAACAAACCACAGTCCCATGCATAAGAAAAACATGGACTAATTAGAAAGTGAAACCAGTGTTGTTAAAGTAAAGTGCTGCCAAACATTGTCTACTCCAAGTAATTTGGTTTCAATTCAAAAGCCACATTGTCGTCAAAAAAATATATTTTTTTATATATAACTTTTTTATTTCTACTGTTCCAAACGTATAGGTCAAAACTGGTACAAAGGATAATTCTAGAGATGGCAAGTAGTCAAACTACTGCAAGATTTTAGTAGTCTGCAATGGTAAACGCTCATCGGTTGCTTTATCAGTTGTACTTCAAAGATATCTTTTTCGATTTAGCATCATTATTTCAGAGAAAGTAGTGAATATTCTTACAAAAAATTACCACGGAAAAGCCTAAGTTATGGTAAAGATGTTCCTTCAGCTCAAATCCGTCCGAGAAAATTGTCATAAAACTACTCGGATTCAAATCGACGTCACAGCAGGGGAATGGAATAAATTAAAAAGAAATTGAAAAATTCTCAGGATAACGCATCAGAAATGAGAGACATTAAATATCCAGTAACTTTTTAAGCCGGTAGATATGTTAACTACGCTTTTCGGGTTTTTCTATAGAAGATATAGTTTATTCTTTCAGGCCAAATGATTAACAGAACCCTTTCTCCAGAGAGTTTCACACCTCCTAACAGTATTGTTTTCTGATATGGCTTTCGTATAGTTAGTTTTGTTTTTTAGGCACCCACATGAAAGAAAACGCTTATATAAGTCAGCTTACATTTAGAGCTAGACGCTTTGCTGCGTGTACCCAGGCAGTCGTTATACTGAGAGGCACTAGCTATATTGCAATTGAGCTAAATGTTCTGCATTTGAAGTTGTACGAAATTCAATCGAATTGATGTGCTTAAGCTATTCTGCTTTTGATTGCATTTCTTGGAATCGATTAATAGCTTATTACTCGTTTGCAGGTCTTTAGGGTTTGAAATGAGTCAAGGTCTTTATATCAGCCTATAAACGTTTCAGTCTCTTTTCCTTAGCCTTTGTCGTTGTTATTTGCGTTTCTGAAGCAAGCGAGACATTTTGAATTTTTATAGTGGCGGTGCGTGACATAGACCTACGAACCCGTTTGTCAAAATCACATACTTATCTCGTGATTTTTAGCCCATTGAGAAGTTAAAGTATTAGGAAAAGTGCTTATGTAAATGCTTGTTTGTTTAGTACAGATAATCAGTCGCCTAGATAGCCAAAGTAAGTTCCAGATGTTTACACTATTTTCCAGCCGCAATGTTGGCGTACCGCGGAGGTACATCAACATGGGGGCTCCATACCGGTCTCTGTAAATTTGTGCAAAATATTTCGACGAATATCTGAGCTTGGAAAAACGCACAGACTTAAAAATTAGAGGAGTGTCATCGTTATTAATCTCCTATAACATCACAATTTCTTGATTTTATCCACTAAATGGTTTTCGAATAAATATTTTATTGCGTCAGGATTGCGTGACAGTGCAAGCCAAGAATTGTTTTGCTGGGGTCAACATACATTAGTTTCTTTCAGCTTAAAGTGCCACTGAAACGAAATTTTCGTACTCTCTTTTTTTAGCCCAATTTATAGTTTCAAACGTGCTTAAAATAATGGTGAACTTTATTTCTGTCAAATCCTAACGGAAAGTGCTCTTTTTAGCTGCTGAAATCGACTTTTTGGAGCAAAACTGTGTCCGGGCTCTGGAACCGAGTTTAAGGACCTTGTGACGTCACTGGTTGTATTCACGCAAGAAGCGCTTAAGATTCTCTCTTGTTTTCACTTGATTCATTTAAGTTTATTCTTCATATTGTCGATACCTACTAGTTTCCTACCTTGTAATTTCAGTCCAGCCTTGACAGGAAATACACATCATAAACGTTGGAGGGCGCCAAAGAATGTAGATTCACCAAAATGAATGCTACAGATTAGAACAGCTCAGTATACTTTTCGAACATCTTGAGTACTCGATTGGAGATTTCGAAGACGAGTGTGGCAACTTTTGTATCACGTCCTGAAGCCTAAACACGATATTTCGTCGTCTGTTTTCAGCCTGGTTCTGAAATTTGGATTCTCACGTTTATCTAAGGTCTATTAACAAGGTTCGAATATATCCTCGGCAACTTTGCTGCATTAAAAGCCGTAAGCGCATCAGCCATCCGCACAATCATGAAGTTATTAACGGTCCACAAGCTTTGAGTCGAGTACTTCTTTGCACACAGAGAGCATCTTTTTATGATACTAATAAGTGAGAGTTCTTGTGGTAGACAAAATGTATCTCTGAAAATTGTGATCCGCAGCAGGGTTTGCTTTATCGCCGCATACGTATCATGTAAACAAAGCGGGAATTTCGCTTCTCTTTTACACGTATCTCCCAATTGTAATATTTCACGGCCGATGGATAACTTGGAGTTCTTTAGCACATACTTATGTCTATGATCTTCATTTAATAGTATTCAAGTTCAAAGCAATTCGTTAAACGTCACTAGTTTATTATTTAGTCGAAGGTTTATTAAACAGAATTTGAACTAATTTGCATATATGACCTTTCGCCGCCGACATTGTCACGCTTTCTCTCGTTCCTGAAAACATATAATTGTAGGGTTATGGCAGCTAAGTTTACCTTTATAGTTTAAATTCGCTCCCTCATATAAAAGAAGAGGGTTTCTTAAATTGTTGCTGTTGTGATAACTTGTAGGATGTAGCAGATACAACTAGACTAAAGGTCACTGTGGCACAATCTCGTCCGCGGTGAAACTCACAAAGAGTCCGGTTTCCTCGAAGCGAAGCGACTCGAAGACTCGAAACGTTGTTGCTACGATTCGTGCAGCAGCACTCCGGATAATATTTTCAAAAGCCGCTTTCTCTTGTTTTCATGTCTTTTAACTTTATGAGTGTAGATATTGTTTAATTGAGTGCTGGCCATTTCACTAAGAGTTCCGATCATTTTGCGATCTAAGAACTCCCACTCGTTTGCTTGCATACATAAAATATCCAATTAAATAGACTGAAAAGCCCCAGGATCGACTCTCCACCTCTTCATGTCTAAGGCTACTGTTATTATCTGCTTTACAGCCCTGAGATGTCCTTAAGGTTACAGTATACCTTCAGGGGTGTCTCGCGCGCAAGCGATGTAACGCGTGCAGTTTAAGCTGTAGATACCTAAACCCCTATATCAAATTAAAGCTTATGGAGCTGGCTATCAAACTATACCAAGAATTTTGAAAGAAAATGAATTGTCGAATTTTTCCCGACCACTAAATGCGAGCGCCCGAATCACCTTTCGAAAGCTACAAGTCAAAGCGAATTTCGTTTTTCGCCAATTTAATTTTTTCCTCGGTTTCAGGGCCCAAAGCGCTTAAAAAACGTGTCTGCGTTTTGGCATATTCAATTGCAGTAAAAAGTTACAGAACATTTTCGAAATAGGATTAAAAAAATGTGGAGTGATCGTACAAAAATCGCTCTGGAAGAAAAAGTATTTCGAAATTAACAATTCCCAGACACGCTTTTGTAGTTTATATGTTAAACTAGCCACTGTCCAAATTTAAGAGCAATTGAACAAATTCCCTTTGAGTTATAACTCTTTAAAGTGTCTGCTTCAAGTGGAAAAATTTATTCGAGAAAATGGCGCTAAAAAAAATTCTCTGCTTCGCAAACAAACTCCGCCCACAAACGCCTTCAACTGGACTCTCAGATAACTAAGCCAATCAGTGCGGGGAAAGTTTACTACCGTTAACCTCCTGGTGAAATTTACGCGCGAATCTCTAAAAAACTCTTGTGTTTCGCGATGCGCTCAAGGAACCGAAGGCAGAGAGATAATTTTTCTGTAGCTCGGTTTTTCTTGAAGCTGGTCTGGCAAAATGGGGAAGACTAAAAAGGATACGAACGCTAGAGTGGCTGAGCGAAGGAAACAAACAAAAGAAAGCGCGGAGAGCAACTGTGTGTGGGCAACTGTGCATGGATAATATTTCAAATGGTCTCAATGAGTCCGACGATTCGTCGATATCGGACTCATCAGAAGAGTCTCTGTCAGCATCCCTGTTATCGCTGTCAAGTTCCGAAATTTTTACAGAACCTTTCTTTTCTCTTACTACGAATATTTTCCCGCCTTATACGATAACTATAGCTTCATCCGCGTGGCGAACTTTCGCTTCTTCACTCATTGATGTATTTTCATTCGTTCTTCGCTGTTTTCGCTTTTTCGAACTGGTCCATGGTTTAAACGTGGTCTATGTTTACTTATAACTTGATAGAGACACGCCTAATACCAAAAATGCTGGGTAGTCAGAACAACAATGTTGATCAACTGAGTAGTCAATTCGTGACATCGATATAGGTATATTCCCGCGAAAATCGTCTCGGTTGATTGCATACGCGCCATAGGGCTGTCAATCAAGAGGTAAACTTTTAGTTCCGGTGAAAACGTAAAACGCCATTTCTCCGCCAATATTTAGCCTTTTTCAAAAATTTTTTCCAGAAATTAGAGATTATTCTTCGACCACTATTTTGAGCCAAAAATCCAAATTTGAAGAAAATTACCGACCCGAAAGTATACTGTAACCTTAAGATGTTTTTTGGGGGGCTTCGAACAGTATTCTCTTCTCCCATAATCACTCTAAATTTTCAGCGCGGCATGAGAGCAATACAACCAGTGACGTCACTAGGCTGTTTTGGCCGCGCCAAGATGGCCGCCAATTTTGGGCTTAACCAGCCAATTTCGAACGGCTGAAAAAGCAGTTTTCGCTTACCGTATGCGAAAAAAAAGTCTGCAGTGTTTCCAAGTAAGGTTGAAACTTTATTACTAAGCAAAAATCTCACATACGAAAATTTCGTTTCAGTGGCACTTTAAATGTACAATAATTCGCTACGAGAGTTTCACTCTTGTAAAGACACATAACTCTGTTACAAGAAAATAACGAGCGAATATCGTTTAGTTCGAGATTTCATCTTTATTATACTTTACGAAGTTTCTCAGAGCGTTTTACTTAGGTGTACTCGAACAGATACATTCGTAAACAAATTCTCTAACCTCTCTGCTCTTGTTGCTCAGACGTTTTTGAGCTCGTGCTGGGATTCTGCTTGGTTCACGATCACGTCTAAAAATACGATGACGCTTCTGAAGATGCTTTTTATCAAGTTGAAGAGTTGATAGCCCCGGTTGATGGCTCCTTTGGTATAACCTGGTATAACATGATTCTTGATAAATTCACTCAAAATGTTCGCTCGTAAATTGATCTCTCGTAAGGCTTGCAGACCGACCCGTTCCGAAAACGCTTAACGTCCTTTAGTGTTAGTCCACCTCGAACGGTGTGTTCGTTTGTATGTGATTTCATCTCCCTAGAAATCATGGAATCCGTGCTAACTTTTCACAATGACAACTTCTGTAAATTTCATGAGCTGTACGCATGCACATGTGACGCATGCGCTTTAGAGACCAGACGGCGATTTGTGACTGAACGTGGAAGAAAAAAACGGAGCCGAAATTTAAACCCAGGCCTCACTGCCTGGGTAAAAATCAGTGTTATTCAATCTCTGACACGAAACACAGATCGCGATAAAAACTATTTTAATTTGATCTGCGCCTACTAAAATGTCCTCTTTTTGGTTCAATACCACAGTTCATTCTTTCAATGCATCTGGAAATTTCAGCAATTTCACATTTACCTTGTACAACAAAGCATGTGATGTAATAGATAATTCCTTCTCCGTAAAGATCGGATTAATTCTAGTTTTGTCCACTATTATATTGCTCAGTTTGGTTGGAAACGCTCTCATAATCGTTACTGTATACCAGTGCAAAGACTTGAGGAGAACGACAAACTACTTTATTGTCAATATGGCCGTTTCTGACTTCGTATATCCATTATCAACGATTCCTGGGAGGATGGCACAGATTGCATCCAGTTCTTCACTGTGGCCTTTAGGTAGTACAACAGGATATATCTGCAAGGTGATAAGCTTCGTGGATTTTGTTTCGTTTGCTGTTTCTACAGGAAGCCTCGTCAGTATCGATATTGATCGATTTGTGGCGGTGGTCTTTCCAATGAAAGCTCATCTAGTCTCGTCAAGATCTCGTACCATAGTTATTGCTACCATTTGGATCTTGGCAGGAATGCTAAATACTTTCCTCTTGTATGCTTATGATTTGGTGGAACTCAGAAATGGGGAAACTACATCCACATATGTTGACAACTCTATTCTTTCATTTCGGGTGTACTATAGAGTGCATGAAAACAAGACAGATCATATCCCTTCGTGGTACATGAGTGCACCAGAAATATCAGAGGAAACAGCAAGCAATTAAGATGACTGTCTGCGTCATCGCTGCACTTTATATTTGTATCCTTCCTTCTGGGTTGTGTCACGACTTAGAGGGAAGGCAAACTGCAATATCTTGTTCAGTTTCCAAAGTGCTATGGTTTATTTCTTTTATCATGCTTTACTTATCCTCGTCAATGAATTGAATCCAAATATGTATGACATTTGTTCAAAGCTTTCCTCAAGGCTTCAAAGAAACATTGATGTTTTGAAGGAAATGTTTAACTCCTAGAAGTAACATGGAAAGGAGCCAATCAGAAGAAATAACTCTTCAAGATATGAGAATTATTCCCGGAACTGGGGAGAATATCTCATTTAACGAGAACTGACCGTGAAGAGGGAGACTAAACATTTGCAAGAAAATAATTGCAATATCTTGGACTCAATTCCAGAAAAAAAGTTTGATCTACCATCGACAAGGTCTGAAAAGCCAAAAAATACGGTTTTTTGTATCTTTCACACAAAATTAGTTGATTTTTTTCAGCATCTTTAATATCTTAAATTGCTTTGTCAGAAAAACACCTGCTTGTTCTGAAGAAAAATCTACTTGATTTAAGGCACTGAAGATCCTAATACACTAATATTTTGTGATCAATCAATAAAGTAATACTCAAAAACGTTTTGCTTTGCTGACCTAAACTGGTCTGAAATCAACGAAAATGTTTCACCCGGAGCTAAGTTAAAGTTCCTGCCTAAACATTTAATCAATCTTATGTTGACTACAAACCCCTTCTATTGACCCACCGAAGGTTTGAAAGTCTTTCAAAAAGAAAAATGTGTGAAAAAGATTTGTCGTACCAGCAGCATAGGAAAACATGCATTATCTGATTTACTTTTGAAGTACAGATATTAAACTTTTTGAGGGGAAATTTATTGCCAGAATATATCATTCCTGATAAAAATACAACATGAGGTTATCTTCACTTTCACCAATTTGTCAAAACTCTTGTTCTATTTACAGCAGGTATTTCGCAAAAGGTGCTTTTTCATCGTCGGTTAAAGCGTGGTTTTTAACCTACATGCCAATATGGCCTGTTCAGTGGTCAAGAAGTCTGTCTCTAAATAGCTTTCTCTTCTGCAAAAGAAGCCTTCCTATCATACTCGAAGACCTAGGGGCAGCAAGTTGAGGTGGGAGGAAATTAAACCGGCAAACATTGAAGCGTCGGAAGCTTACCTTACTTGTAAGTTAGTGTTGTTAAAGTAGAGTGCTAGCAGACATTATTTGCTTGGGGTAACTTGGTTTGAATTGAAGGACCACATTGTTGTTAAGCTTTCTACCTTTTCAATTTATTCTTTTTAATACTGTTGTAAACTTACGGGCCAAAAGTGACACAAATGAACTTAAACTTTATTAAATTCCTCACATGGAAAGTTATTTTCATGCTAGGTCAAGCAAGGAAGACTGATTGTGATTCATTAGTCAAATTCGCTGTGGCGGAAGTCTTCCCTGTGTGATGTAGTATGAAAATAACTTTCCATGTGTGGAATTTAATAAAGTTTAAGACAATCACAAAGTTAATTGCGTCGCTTTGCTGGTTTTATTTTTTGTTGTAAAACGTCGATCCAGAACAGTTTTGTCCAATGTACTATTTTGCATTCCTGGCCCTAAAAGATATTCTCTGCCCTGATGTCTTCGTTCCTGTATAGTTACTTTTTCGCGCCTTTTTGTGCTTCGCTTGGTGGTGTCCAGGCTCCATGATGACTCAAGCGGTTTTCACTTGTATCGAAAATTAATTGGTAATGCATTACTACGCCATACGATTGGATTAAGAAACTTGTGTCACTTTTTTATCCCATCAGAGCGAAACCAAAACCAATTGAGCCTCTTTCCCACGTGTTTTCTCACTCCTCGAGTCAGCTACATGTATTTACTTCAAGTTTTGATTGGTTCATTGGGTTGTTTGTGTAATTTATGATTTGCTAGACTGATTACATTGGTTTTAGTTTTACGATACTCAAAAAACTTGAGTAACGATAACGATGCATTATCCTGGGTTACATTAGTGTGTCAATATCATATCAGAATGATAGGGAAAGTCCTTTTTCCAAAAGGGGGCAGGTTTGGGGACTGCATGAACACAACCAAATATTGTGAGAGCAAGAACCAAAAACAGAACTAAGTAAACAAGCTATAGCACTCATGTAAAGGGAAACAAATCATCCACTCTAAATGTTTATGGTATCGGTCAAATCCCTCAAACTTCAATTGTATGGCCAAGAAGCCCATGTTTAACGGGCAGAAGCCCTAAACGTTCACTTAACGAATTCAGTTGTTTTGTTAGACAAAATCCCATGTCAAATTTATGATTATAGTGAGCTATTATGCTTGCAATTTTTCTGACATGGGCAGGCAAAATAACACTCAGTTCTCTTCAATAAGCTTTATTAAGATGCCATTTTTTTTTTTGTCAGCTACACACCAGCATTCTAAAAGAGTCAAAACAAATGGACAAGTTACGGCTCTTGTTCATGATCTTCTTATGGAAAAAAAACATTGTCTAACAATTTTCTTGCAAAGTCGATTAGGGACAAATCACATAAAATCAGCCATGGTTTCAAAGCAAAACGCAAAGTTTGAATTAAACCATGCACACTTCTTGAAAGCAAAACCAAAAATATTGACACGTAAATCGCGTTTCATAGCTTCCACCAGAAGCATCTAACTTACAACTAAAACAGTCAGATTGGTGTGCTTGAATTTCGTGTCGCCTCAAGGGGCGGGGCATTCCCAGTAATGGAGATAACAGGCCTTTGGCTTTTCCTGTGAATACCTGCCTCTATGCTTGCTGTCATCATACTCCTGTGATAGATTTCTGTTTTCCTCCTTTTCGACGTCCCGCCGTTTTCTCCCAGCTGGTTTTACGCATCGTGGAGCAAACGTGCAGACACACTTGTAAGAGGTATCGGTTTTTAGATAGAAAAGTTGGGCGACACCGCCTGTATCTGCTGCACATGTGACGCCTACTATCACATATCCCTTCAAGAGAAAAAGTCAATCCTAAGTGTGAGCTATGATTTTGACGATTTGAAAATAAAGGATGTATGTACGTAATGCTAAATCTTGCTAATCCGTACGTAGTGCAAATCCTTAAGCCATTAGTTGTTTAACTTATTTCAAACATTCATTTCTCCTTATGATGTTTTAAATCGTGTTTTAGGCATTACAAACAAACGTTCAGGCTTGTTTTACCTTTACAGAACAAGACATTCTGAAGCACGTCCTGGTTAGAAAAACCCATTAGCGTTATTGAAACAAAGCACAGAAGACCTACACTTCTATGACAGATGTATTTCAAATCTTAGGATAACTGCTTCTTTGATTTCTCGTACTTTTTTGAGAGGGTGGCAAGGGTTTATGCGTCACATGTGGTGAGGGAAAAAACATATCTGTGTAACGCGTGAAAAACAACTAAAACACGTACGTGATTCGTGAATTTATGAAAAAAAAATTCGTTGTTGAAAGCTAAGCTCAATGTTGGTGCGACGATTGAATTTTGTTACAATAGGGCCTTTGCAGGTCCCGGTCACATGGGACGGAATTAATTATGCTGGGACGGAAGTTACACAGTGGGACATTCAAAACAAAGGAAATTCGGGCTGGACTGGTACGAGTTCCTTTGTTTTGGAAGTCCCACTGTGTAACTTGCGTCCCAGCGTAATTAATTCCGTACCATGTGACCGGATCGTGCAAAGGGTCTATTCGTCCGTGAACCGGTATCACAGCTACCATTTGTTACACTTTTTCGCCTTGCTGAACTACGCCTATCTCCTATCTCGGATAATACTGCATACTACCGAATGGTAGTAAAGCCTGTAAGGTTCTTACCTGGGAAGGTGCCTTCAGGGAAACAGTTTTAGGGTTGTTTCCTCGAGTTAGATCGCTGACTTTTCTCTGGTGTCTGCAACCTTTTAAGGTGATGCTGTCACCCTTTTCACCTTTGACTCCAGGGGATCCCTTGGGACCAATAGGGCCCATTGACCCGTTTATTCCTTTTGGGCCTGGTGATCCTTTGGGTCCTTTTTCCCCTTGCTCTCCCTTGTCTCCCTGGGGGCCTTTTTCTCCGGGTGGCCCCTGGGGTCCTGGAGGACCCGGTATAATGGTTTGATTGACAATCTATGACAGAAGGCGCCCAAGGGTTAATGAATTTTCTTCTCCTCAATCTTAAGATGAACTGGATACCTGACTAATGTAGGATGTGGCTAATAAGTCAAAATTGCAAAAAGAAACACACCAAGGTGTGGGCATGACGAAAAACGTAACCATTTTAATGACCTTTTTAAGAATAAAAGCCATTTAAACACAAGGCGTGGTGGCCTCAAGGTTAGTGCGCTCGCCTCCGGATCAAGCGGTCTGGCTTCGAGCCCTGGCCTTGGACATTATGTTGTGTTCTTGGGCATGACGCTTTACTCTTACAGTGCCTCTTTCCATCCAGGCGTATAAATGGGTACCGGCGAACATAGTGCTAGGGGTAACCCTGCGATGGACTAGGAGTAGAAATACTCTTAGTTCCTTCCCGCTACAGAATCCGCGGTAAGCTCCGGCCAGCCTTTTCCTTTTTTACTTTACCTGCCCTCTCAGGAACGTAAAAGATAAGTTTTAATGGCTTTATAAGGAACCCTTTTTAGTAGCATTTAGGCGAAGAAAAAGGCACCGTTTGTACAAGCCTTTAGTAGCCAGTGGAACGTGGCTCTATGGTGTCGTTTCCTGTTTTGGATTGGGTAGTCAGAGAAATGCAGTATTTTAAAACAGCGTAAAGAGGGAGGAAAGGTTATTAAAGGGAAGATCTACTCTAAGTTAACGCAACACACCAACCACATAAGGCAATCAGAATCAGAATCGAACTAGTTTCTAAATTTAAAGTGTTTAAGGTTTCAAGAATGTAACGAATCTCACCTGAATTATTGCTAGAAGCTCGGCCGTTTTGGCATCAATTTTGTTGTCCAAAATATTGAGATTTGTTTCCGTCGTAGTAGTGAGCTTATTCACCTGTAAAACGTGATAAAGATAGCGCATTAGCCTTTTTCATTAGGCTGAAATATTTCAAATTCTAACAAAACAACAGACAACAACAACTATTTTATTTTGCCAGATTTCCAAAAGGAAAAAAAAAATAGCACTAAAACAATTAACTTAATTGGAAAAAAACTACTCAGAATATTAAGAAAACTAAACAAGCTGAGTAGATAGAAAAAAAATAGTACGTTTTACCTTCGTTGCAATTTGCGTAATCAATAAGACGAAAAAAAGAAAAACACACAAAAAAAACCAACAAGATACAAACAAGTAGTTAAGTGCATGATTAAAAAAAAAATGAAAAGTAGTTTAACCGTACCAGTTAATGGCAAGACCAAATTTATATGTACGTTTGCTTGGAACGAAAAAAAATTCATATAACAATACTAAGCCAGCACTAGGCATTAGAAGTACTTAAGAAATGTTTAGTCATAGCTTGCTTAAAGTAACGGAAGGATAAACTTATTAATTCTTCGTCCAAATTATTCCAAGCAGAAGGACCAGAAAATTGCAGACTATTCTCGTTATGGATTGTCTTGCAATTCCTGTGCTGCTGTTTTTCAGCGAGGCAATATCCACTGCTTGATGATTTTCTTTACGGGTGTTCGCTAGATATATAGTGTTCATATAGTGCGGAGAAATTAGGTCATGATCGTTCTTGGGAATGCATAAGGACGGAACTAAAATAAATTGTGGACATGGAATTCAAGAAATGATACCGTTACGGAGTGAAATAAGTAGACCAGAGAAGACTTACGTTCGATTCCAGATCAAGAATTCGAGCCTTAATGCTGTTGATCTGGAAAGAGAAAAATTAAATATAGTTTATTTGTCAATTTGGTATAACCAAAGTCGTTTTTAGCATTTTTCTCCCAGCTGTCGCCTACCTAACAATAATAAAATAACTAAACAAGGTTTTAACGGAGATCATTGTTTTTCCAGTCTTTTTCATTCACACCAACTAAACTAAATCAGGTTTAGGTTTCTCTTGTTTGTCACTTACGCTTTGCAGCCATTTTCAAACTTGCTTCCTAACATATTTTTTTCAAACAGGTTTTCGCCTTGGTAAGTTGTGGGCTGTGTACGGTATGAGAAACTAATTTTTAACATTGTTTAGTTGAACACCTTTTAAGCAAGTTTAATATGTTGGTTTGAATAGGGTGTTAGTCTTATTATTGAGATGTAAATAATTGAGGGCCCTAACATTAAGGTTTTTAGGTGAATGCATGATCTATGGCGACAAAGGCGCAAATTCCCATTCCTACTGCCAAGACTGTATGCCATTCATTGGAATGGTTCTTATCACGACGGTTAATTAGTACGCCGCGAGTATTACTTTGACTTCAAGCGACCGAAATTCGGAAAAGTTCAGCGGTTTGCTGTACTCACTTCCGCTCGATCACAGACTCCGGGAGGTCCTCTTGCACCGGGAGATCCTTGGTCCCCCTGAAAAAAACAAAAATTATATATATATTAGGGTCAATTCGGTTGCTGATTTGGCTGAGGTAATAGAGCGGCTATCAATTGAGTGTGGTTATCAATTGAGTGCAATAAAACCAAAACCAAAATAATCACTCTAGCCAATCACAAAGGACACAGACAATCCAGTGAATCAATCAAAACTCGTAGTAATTACCTGTAGCTCACGCAGAGCGCGGGAAAACTTATGCGAGTGAGTCACGATTTGTTTTGGTTTCACTTCTGATTGAATAAAAAGTGGCGTCAGTATTTTAAGCCAATCGTGCAGCATAGTAGATGTAAAACCAACTACTTTTCGACACTTGAATGAAAAACACTCGGATCCACAGGGGGTAATGCAATGCAATTCATTGACAAACAACCTTGACTCACCTTCTGCCCGTCCCTTCCATCACGTCCATCCTGACCGTCTCTTCCATCCATACCATCTGTTCCATTCAATCCGTCCCTTCCAGGTGGCCCAGGGGGGCCCACCACAGTCATCCCGTCCCTCCCGTCTCTGCCGTCTTTTCCTGGCTCGCCGTCTTTGCAGCTACAGGGAAGCGTGGGTGTGGTGGGTGGAGGTTCAGATACACTATCAAAACTACGAAACTTTAAAAAAAGGTTACTGTTGTTGGATAGGGAAACCTCAAGCGCTACAGGTAACGAGTAAATCAGATGTTTCGTTGCCTTGTGTTACTAAGCAAAGATACTCAATCTGTTAGTGACGTCAGCCACTTTATTACATGGGTCGGCAAACAAAAGAATGTATTATGTTTGAGTAGCTGTTGAAAAATTTATTTTTAAAAATATTGTTTTCCCATGGAACGTTTCCATGTTCTACCGAGCCAAAAACACTGATTAGGTTTATCCACCGTAATTGTAAGCAATTTGACTAAGTTAAAAGTCGTATCCAAGAACATACTATTGTACTTCGAAATCCTTAGTGTATATGAAAAAAAATATGTGATTATTTTTGGACTATGAAGTCAAATATTTGATGTATTTAAGTTAAAAATGTTAGAGCATCACGTACACGGAAAACATTTAAAAATGTCTTAAAACTTGTGAATTAGAATTTCTTTTAGGCGATGAGCTCTTTAATTTATAACTGGGGCTAGGTCGTTATAATTAATAAAAAAAAATGTATAATGAATTTTATTGAGCATTTTTTTAAAAAGTACGCTTCTACCTACAAATGAACTGAGTTTGACTTGCTTTCATTTTGGAGAGAAATAGAGAAGAGAAAGGTATTGATTTTAATAAACTACTCTTTATCTCTGAGGCTGGTCCTATCCTAGAATCTAAATCGTGCCAATTTCAAACAGACCGACAGCCTAATTAAAAATAGATTACAAGCGCATGAAAAATATTAAAATTACAGCCATCATTACCCGGTGATCGAGGCGGACTTTCTACGGTCGAAACGTCCGGTTTTAGTGTTTTTACAAAATGTTTAGTGCCGTTACTTCTTAAAACATGGATACAACCAAGCCTATTCTATTCGCTTTTCTAGCAATCAATCAGATTAATATTGGTACCAGTTTTATAATATCTGAGAACTTCGGTGTTTTTAAAAGTGGGATGAAATTGACAACGATTTATTAACCGCAGTTTTCTAGGCTGATCGATATTAGGGCCTTCTCTATGTGAAAAAAAATCGTATTTTCAATGACATCTGTGGGGGTCAAACTCATGGGGAACATAACAAAATTATGTTATGGATGTAAAAAAAGATACAGCCGATGATCTTGAAAATAAATTTTAACAGTATGTCGGGTGTTTTTCACTTTGCAGTATCGCAGTTAAATGCTTTATTTTCCGACTGAAAAGGCTGCATGTTTCTCGTGCAAGCTTGTCAATAACATCGTTAACTCTTATATCCTTATTTTGGGCACCTTCTCGGCTCAACAAAATTTAACCACACGTCCTTTCTGTGGATGATGTATTAACACATCCCTTCTTTGTCGTATTTGCAACAACAGCATCATAAGGATAACATAACTTACCTCATCAGACCTAGAACGTGTTAATAGTGTAGTGCTGTAAAACACAAGCAGAAGAAACCTCAAAGAAATAGAATTCAAAGACACCATCTTTACGCGGTACTTACGCAAGGAAAATTACAATCTGCGCTCTTTAAGTACTTGAAAAAACGCTTATCAAGACGGAGGTTTTATTACTTGACTTCTTTGATGCAGACTTGTGTTTGCACAAGTTTTTCCCGAGATGTCAAAAGGATATGATACTCAATCAGACCTCAAGTACTCTGATGTAGACAAGCTTTAATTAAAAGGAAGGCTCCTCGGTCCGTCTTATTATGTTTAGATCCATGGCGTGACCACTTGGTATTTATCTCGGAAAATTTCTTTCAAGCAACATCCTGTAATCCTGTTATTGAAAGCGGAACCCCTTAAAGTTTTTATTTATTACCGCAATTTAAATTTGTGTCGATTTTCCTGATTTTATTTCTTCTTCAGTGTGTCATGCATTTGGCGTGAATAGGAATGGAGGAAATTTGCGATTTTTCAACGTATATTTTAACGGAAGGAAAAGGTCAATTTGATGCCAAAAAACAAAAACTTGTTTTACACGTCAGGACATGAAATGTTTGAAACACGCGGTCACTTTTCAAATAGGTTGAAATTAATTTTTAGAAATTTAGACAAACGGTTGATTTGATGGTAGCTGTAATTAGGCCAGTAAGAGGGAAGTAAAAAAGATAGTTTCAAATAATTCATTCATTCTTTTCACTAAGATTAAAACGTTTACGATAGACAAATTTAAAGTGTGCAAACAACGGTTTCAATAAAAAAATCAAACTTATCGAGCGAAAATGGATGATTTTTGCACCAGTTTACATTTTTTATCAGCTAAAACTGCAGTTCGCTTAAACACCACTAATTCAGGTTTTACCTTGATGGCGCTGATGCAGTGAAGATGTCATTGGTGTGGGCTCAGTTCAGCGAAAATGTCATGGGAAGTGTCTTTCCACTGTAAAGAAACACTTTATAACAGTATTGAAGCCTAGTATACATATATTACGATCAAAAACGAAGAGGTCAAAATGAGTTATAATTTCTCTTGGTAAAACTAAACTTTGAACTGGCCCCGTTTGCCCACACTGAGAGTAGTTACACGCTTCTGAGATATCTTTTCGAAAAAAATTCTTGGGATGTATACGAAAAAAAGAAAATCGTCAGGACAACTGGTACTTTGAGCTCGGAAATGAAATTTTTATTAAGGAAATGGCAATCTTTGAACGAAATTCGTTCAAATGAGCCGGTTTTACGTTTACGTTTCCCTTATCGGCCTTGGTGATCTGTAGGCGACTTCACCGTACATATGTGACCTTGGCCCGAAAGATGCATTTTGACAAGATGTCCGTGTATCTTGTTACAAGCTTTTTCGTGGTACAATGTAATTACAGTGCTCCCTGCCAATGTCATCGAATCGGAGATTAAAACCAAACACTGTGAGTGAGATAGCACTTCTTTTGTAGCAAAGTGGTTAAAAATACATAAAGTTTTCACCGGAAGTGTTTCGATTAACTAAACCGCTATACAGCGTATTATTTACAGCTTGCTATTTTGTGGGTATTTCATTTCAATTTCATTTCTAATATTAATTCCAAAGGAGCCAAAGCTTCGACGATAAACCTATACATAGACTTCTTCGCATTTAACTAGAATTGATCTTTACTTCTTACTGAAAAATTGTGAAAATTTTCCACTCGTCATATCGACCGCACACAGCCAACCCTTACCCTAGCCCTAACTCTATGAAACCAACAGACTTGAAGTGTCGCTACCGCACCAGTAATTTCTCACTATGCGACAAATGCAATCAAATAGGAGATTTTGTTGGAAAGGTAAACGAATTTTATCAACATGCTTTATTTCCATTTTATATACATTAGCTCTCGCCAATATTTTCCTTTCGTCAGGGGCACCCAACGACCGTTTTCTCTCTAATGCTGTTAGATGCTGTTTTAGGCTATCTGGAGTACTTTTAAAGCTCTGTAGGTTAATTTTAGGTTGCACTAAAAAAATTTTATCTGTTCGGATATTCTAGGGGAACTTGAGTATTCTCGAATTTATTAGGGCTTTTTTGTCCATTTCCCGAAAACCTTAGGTCTTATCGCCTTTCCGAAAATGATAGCTGACCTTTTTTCGGTACCCAAAACGACATTTTCAACAGTCCGAAAACAGCAGACATTAAATTTCTCATATCACGAAAGTTCGAGGTGCCAATTCTCTCAAGAAAATCAGAGGGGATTAAAGGCCTTCCGAACAGATAATTTACCGAAACGATCCGTTGGGTGCCCCTGTTTCGTTCGGACGGGCCATTCCAGCTTATTTCCCACACTGACCTAACGATAATTACGAGAATTTGGGGTTGAATGCTCACTGCTCATACATAAACGGATGGCACAACTGATCTTCATGAGATCATAGTGATAAAATGGGAGTTAGGTAAAACATTCGCCTTCAGGGAAGCATTGCAAAACGCAGAAACATTTAATAATCATCCACTTTTCGTTACAGTATCATCACATTGTCAAGTGATGAGAAAAAATGAATTGAAAACTATAGTCGTGATACGCTAATTACTACACTCCCAAAGCTAAAAGTACCATTAAGTTATGCCAGTGGGTTAAATTGCAAACTCAAGCTGGCGATAGCACATGAGACATCACTCATCACAGAATCTTTTCGTGATTATATCAACGGACTTATTACCATGAATATCTGCAAGTTTGGCTGCGATCTCATCAGGGCAATATTGCTTATTTGTTTGGTACCGAAAGTTCGGGTTTTCACTTAGAATTACTTCCTTAACAACTTCTGCCACTTGTTCTGCGCTCAACACCTTCTCCGGCTGAGCCCAATATTTAGCCCATCTACTGCTGACTCTTTCCTTTATGAGTAGAGATTTTTGGTCCACCGTTGAGTAGTCCACTCCCTCGGAAATTACAGCGGTTTTCATTGGAGTGTCCACGGGACCTGGCTCGATGAGAACGCATCTACAGAACAAAAGGGCAATTAACAATGGTTCCTTTTTCTGTTATGAGAGGGGGCTAAAATATATAGGGGGATAAAATATATGGGAACTGGGATTTGCCTATTTTTTTTTCTCAGGGAAATTTGGATTTAAGTCACTGGGACCTGGAATCACAAACAAAAATATGTGACTCAGATTTGGGCGCAATTAGGCTGGGATTGGTATTTGATTATTCGTCGACTGTTTGCTCACAGAAGTCCAGTTCGGACTTGTAGTCTAATTGTTAGTTAGTCAATGTATTTAAGCAGCATGAGAGATAAGGAAATATTTCCTTTCATTGTTTGCCAACATTTCAATTTTAATTTTTTAAGAGAATCTCATAATACTATTGATGAATTTCTTTTAGGTAGAGTTAACGCAGTGTCCACTGTTAGCCCACATGGGCTAAATACATTGACAATAAAGTTCTTACTTACTTAGTTTACCAACTAATAAAATATGACATACAATTCTCGGAACAGAATAAAGGAGTAAGGGGTTTTAATTTGCTGCACTTACCTAATATTAAACTGGCGAAGTGTGGGGGCTAAAGACTCCGTCAATCCTTCCACGGCGAACTTCGTGGAGCTGTAAGTTTCAGCAGATGGAAACCCAGCCACCCCTGCATGGCTACTGTTGTTTATGATCAGCCCGCTTTCTTTAGCTTTCATGAATGGAATCACGGCTTTAATTAGTCGGACTGTGCCAAAATAATTTACTTCAAACATTTTTTTCATCAGCTCCATCGAGACACATTCAAAAATGGAGAATACTGACATGCCGGCGTTGTTAACTGCGAATTGAAGAGAACGTTTGATCAGTCAGTTCGGGTACATATATTGATTGCTAAGGTCATTGCTTCTACGGGAAACCTACTTTAACAAAACCATTGCAGAGAGATATCAGGCGACCACTTAAATTGACTGATTAAAATACATCATCCTTTTGGCACTACATGGAAGCACCTTGCGTGGTTACACCGTTCGTATCAGCTAGACAGACCTAAATGAGTCAGATCGCACTGCGGAATGTGATAGCAGCCAATGACTAACTGCCATCTGGCGTTCTGTTTTTGGGGGGACAGCAGCACAGGGGACCCTCACCTCCGTCTAGATAACGGTAGATCCGCGTTAAAGGCAGCTTAGTCTTTTATTCATATTCTAAACAGATGTGAGGGCCCCCTGTGCTGCAGCAGCGGCATGTATTCGTTGACTGATACCCTGAAATGAATCCAGACTGGATATAAGTCATGTCTGCCAAACTCTGACTGCGAGTATCCGAGACAACACTCACCCCAGCTCACACAAGGCATTTTCAGGGAGAGTTTATATGAGAAAAATCGTCCATGTTAGTCGAATTTAAGATGAGCCTGCGGGTTAATTGTGTTCGAGAGTAACGAGAACGCATATTAATTTTGTCTTGGTCCCCTGTGTCTCACTCAAACGGCAAAGATCGAGATTTTCGTTAGTGGTTTTATTGGTTTTCGTTAGTGGTTCATTTTAACCCCCTTCCCCTCCCCCGAAGGAGCGAATGGCGTCCTCATAACACGTGCGTGACGCAAGTCACCCGTGCATGAGGTTGAAATCAGCCACAATGTTATTCAAGAGTCTTAAGCTAACGTTTATTTGTGTACGATTCCTTTGTTGTGAAATCTCTCAAGTCGGTCGCGTTTGACGACAAACAACTCTTGCGTCACGATGAATGAAACAAACCTCCGAGCCTACAGAAAACCACTACGGTTTGTTCGAACAAGATTTAAAGTCTTACACCCACCGAGTTGTGTAGCTCGGCGATACAAATTTACCGATTCTGCGAGTCAAAGAATCAATAAGATCATATCTCAAAGATCTTGACCTTATAATTTACTTTGACTGTAGAAGTCAATACCTCATACACATCGAAGCACAAAGCAGTTATAACTGCATTCTCCATCTGACTGCACCACACAACACGTAGAACGCACTCCTTAATCTGCGATTACTCGCGCTTGATTAAACTTATTAAACATTCAAATGTGTAGTTTCGTTCTTTGGCTTTAACATGCCAAACAAAAATCTGGACATTACGTGACACTCGGCACGCCGTGAGTTGCCCCGGGTAGGCAAGCCAAAGTGCTCATAAAGAGAAAAAATGCTTAGTCTGTCATGGCTACCCTACCTGCTGAAGCGCGACAACTCTCAAGTTTTTACTCCCTGCTTCTTTCTGTTACAAATTCTATGTTTAGCATATGATATTACCACGGCATGAAATTTAAAGTTTCTACCGCTGAGTTGTGACAACAAATATTTAAATTACTCACAAATCACGTCAATTCTTCCCTCTTCATGGATCACCTCTCTCACAGTCTTTTCGACCGAGTCATCCGAGCATACGTCCATCTGCTTGATTAACAACGTGTCCCCGAGAAATTTTTTGCCTTCTTCCTCTAGCTGTCCTTTTTTCTCCAGATTCCTCATCGTTGCGTAAACTCTAAAACGTTTCTGTCCATCTTTCGCTAGAATAAGGGCACTGGCAAGTCCTATGCCGCTTGAAGAGCCAGAAATTACCACAACTTTGGGAGCCATGGCTGTATGCAAGCTATGAAGAGAGCTCACTCAACTGGATTGTGTTTGGACCAATCGGGTGGGAGTGAGTTATTTGTGCAAACGTTTTGCTCCCAAGAGCATGCGTGCGATGATCCGTGAGCAGATTTGCGTTACAGGTCGCGCTGTCACTGTCATCTTTTCGTTTCAAACTACACGTACATGATGCTGATAAGAATAAGAAAGGCTGACAATGGAGGGTGACAAAGGATTTAATTAAGCGTAACGCTTTTTGAGCAAAAGATGTACGGTAGAACCCCGGTAACCCGAACTCTGAAGGAAACGAAAAACAATTCGTATTTAATAGCGGGGGTTCGAGTTATTGGGGTCGATTGAATATTCAACTTGCCATGTTAATAGTTTACTGATTTTTTAGCACTTCAGTGTACAGTGACAGCTAAAGGCATCGCATCCAGTATGACTCATAAGATCGGGAAATGACTGTCAAATATGAAAACAGTCGGTTGCACTAATTAAAGTCAAATTTCTGTAGTATTAGTTTTTACCCTGATTACAGGACAAGAAAAGCTAATGGGATGACATCCGTGGTGAATTACATGAACCAGAATTCGGGTTATCGGGGTGCATTTTTATCAAGGGAAACGAAATTCAGTTTGAGTTAGCGGGGAATTCGAGTTATGCGAGTTCGAGTTAACCGAGTTAAAATGATTGAAAAGTGGGATCAAATCCAAGGAAAATGGGACTTGGTCCGAGTTAGCGGGGGAGTTCGAGTTACCGCGGTTCTACTGTACTTGGTCCGAGAAAGAAATTATTTTGGTTCAGACTGACGCAAGGAAGGTGACCAGCCGCCGTTTTGAATGAAAACCGGTCAATCTACATTTGTTAAACATTTTGATCACCGAGAGTAGGGGTCTTTTTAGTGTACGAATCCTGATTTAACATGATTTTATCGAACCTCTAAGAGAAACAAAAACTGGATCGTGAAATAAGGAGCCGGAGGAATCGGGGTAAAATTAAAGTGACACAATTCCAAGACAAGCACGGTTTGGTTCGGGTTACTTAGAGGCTCAAGAAATTAAGAGGGCTCGATAAATCAGGAGTCAATTGCAAGTGCCTAGGTATGACCCTATGATTAGCGCTAATCGTGCGGCGGCCCCCAAGATATATAAACAACACACTTAACATATGTGTTAAGGCGTTTCTCGTAACGTCCGTTCACAGCATGTTTCAGTTATTATTCACTTCCACGAGAAGTTAAACCTAGGCACGTGAATGTGCTATATACGCTGTTCGATGTCAGTTGTAATCATTCTCTGCAGATCTCTGAAGAAGTCTCAGTTAGGGACGAAACGCGTTGGAACAAATAAATGGCGAAAAGTTACAACAGAAGTCTCCTTTGCACTGCTCACTAGTCTCCGTTAATAATTTCTAGCTGGCTTGAACACTTGCTCAATAAAGAAGACTACAATATTGGCCGTCGTATGGCGACTCTTTTCACATAAATTATCCACTGCAGACGAGTATATTTGTTTTACACCCTAGTCTACAGCAATGGCTTTATAGTTCGATGGAATCCAGTTAATTATATTAACACAATTATTGGATTTTGAGATTAAATCATGCGTCCACCATAACAGATTTAGTCAACAAAGGACGCAGAGAATGTTTTAATGAACATGCAAAGAATGTTGGAAGTCGTTTAGCATCGTTTAACATTAAATTTAGGGCTTAATTCTGGAACGAAAGTTTTCAAACTTTTCGCACTGCCTAAACTGTTAACAAAAGGCCGGTTAAATGCATGGCTTGATCACTATATGGGAAAGGAATCGCTGGGATGAAAATGATAATAAAAGCCGGGTTACATCTGCTATATATACCCCAGCCATAATCTGGTTTTGGTAGCTCTTAACTCGTGCTACAAAATCGAAGCCACATTTTACTGATCTCGGTTGCTGAGTACATTTATGCTTTCATTTAAATTTTATGTTGTTATTTGACGCTCCGCTTAGCTTATCATTCTTTGCTTAGTGTCTTAATCATAACATTTGAAGAATGAGTGTATTGTAAATAACTTGTTTTTTAGACACTTCACGTTGCAGACACGTCGGAGCGTGAACGAACGTCCGGGACAGCTCCACGTTGAGAGCCTCTCTAACAATTTAGGGTTTTCCATCATAGAGAATCAAAGTTAAATGGAAGACCCTCTCTTAGATCACGGCTAGCTTGTTATTGTCAATAGCCAGTTAAGGTCCGCCTCGCCATTTATTTTAAGATAATCAACCAGTAACCTGCTCTCACTCCTGGCCTGGGTTGACACGAATATTAACGCGGTCGAAAAATACATGCGTCCACTGAGCTACTGAGACAACGAAGAATTTTCCTGGCGTTCCAAGGGTCTCACTTATAAAGGTGGCGAGTCATGCGCTCCATGAAAAGGATTGTCACGCTCGACAGAGTTTTGTATAACAAGGAGCAAGGTACGCATAGCTGTAACAGCGTGCTTCTATACCATCTTCTGCTGCTGTTGAAGCCAAAGTTCCAGCGTTGCTCCATGGCTCATTGATCTGCTAGGTTCAACTCTAGAAGGAGGTTTTTGTTGTCACCTCGCGTTAGATTCCAGTTTTCTTTTGTGAGCCGTCGATCACCGGGACAGTCCTTAAGTGATTAATTCCAAATAGAACTGAAAAGGCAGACAAGGGCAGTCTCGGTATTTCTTTAAGCCAGTTTGTAAGAGGGCAAATCCAATGTTTAACCTCATTAACCTCATCAGTTCTTAACCGCAAAAAAACACTTCCTCACGAAAATCGCCTTCAAAGAACTTTTTACGGCGGTTCGCATTTCTTGAAGACGCCAGCAGTAGATAAAGGGATTTACAGCCGAATTCATAAATACTATCGTGCTTGTCAATTTCCATGCCACAGCAATGTCAGCTTTTTTCCATGACGCCGAATCAATACTGTCTTCGCTGCTAGTCAATAGTAAAATAATAAACAGTGGAGTGTAGCAAATGAGAAGAAAGTAGTGGATGAGGACAGCGTTGCCTGTCCCTTTGAACCGTACCATGAACGAGTTGGCTCTTTGACGCGTTTGGACTGCCTCTCTTTGGGTTTGAATCTGTTTTTGATGGCGGCGAACAACGCCAAAAATTTTCAAATGGACGGTTAGTGACAAAATAAGGCAAACGCCCACCACAGCAGCCATGGCAACAAGAAAAACCTTATTTCCACTCCACAGCATTACACTTGCCATGAAAATGCTCGCCAACCAGTTCAGTGTCATTAGGTAGATGACTCGCACGATGGTGACGACGGTGACATATCTTAGATGATATTGAAGCGCTAATAACCTATCTACACTGATGGATGTAACAGTCAACAAAGACACACCACAAACCGAATAGGACAGAATGTGGAATGCTTTTCCCAAAGCACACGGATACCCTGCCTCGTGTTTGGCGAACTGCATCAGTTCTATATACAGAAACAAGGGTTGAACGACAAGTCCAACAGCGAGATCAGTTGTTGCCAGACCACAGAGCAGTACATTCGAAGGACAACGAAGTGAAGGTGTCTTCCACACTGCTGATAAAACCAGAAAATTTCCAAGAATCGCCGTCATAAGGAGCAGTATATTAACTGCACAGTTCACCACGATAACGTTTTGTGGAACATTTTCAACCTGAAATACAGGAAGTTGAAAACACGAACTGTTGTCTTGAATTGTTCCTTTTTCTCCTGTGCAGTTTGTAGAGCAATTATTAAGCATGATGATATCCGTTTTTAAGTTCCAATTGTCGTGAAACGTTTCGAGATTTATGAACTATCGAAACCTCTTTCATCCACTTTCGTTCGCCTCTGATATTTCCTCCCACCGTTTTGTGAAGCATATTACTTCGTGGCGGAATGCTGCACATGTCTGTTTATCTATCTGCGAACGTCATCGATTCATTGCCGGATACATAAAACGGAAACTTAATTACACATATTAATGAGTTTGGAGGCCTAATATAGCTCTTATATTGTTGTGCGCAGTATCCTGTTTGTTCCAGTTCGTTCATCGCGGAAATTCTGTGAATTAAAACTCTGCAAATTCCGATAGGCTCAGACGAAAATAATAATGGGAAATGCCAGACGTAAACTCCTTCCAATAATAAGCTCCGTCGAGTGTAAGTCATTTTTGAGTACAGCTCTAAAAACAACATACCATGTTTCAATCCCGATTTCTCGAACCCTCCGGTTATTGGACCTCCCATTCGGACTCGAACCAAAGTTTGTTTCTCTCGGATTTCTTTCTGTTGCTTTATTCCCCACATTTCGAGTCCAGCTTTCTCCGACCAATTTTCGATTCCCTTCAAGGTTCTGAAAAATCGTTTTTTTGTTTTTTGTTTTTTGTTTTTAATGCCGCAAAAGCTTGGATTGTTTGTCAAGATGAAAACAATATCTCAGGCACTTTTGATGTTCATAGAATTTTTGTAAAATATGCTCAGCGTTCCACATCGTTAAATCTCAAAGAGTTTTAACATGTAGACCTTGTGTGTTCATCTGAAATATCTTTGAAAACCGAAAGAGCGCCATGGAAACTCTCAAAACCGAGAACCGCCGAATAAAATGATTAAACGTGCAACTTTCACAAACTTGAAGCAGGCAAATACTTTTTTGAGGGAATAATATATTTCCATTTGAAATCATTACCGGCTATACCTTTTTAGCTTACTATTTAACCCTCGACTGCTAGATTTTTCCAAAAACAAAATGGCATTTTTAGTGTTTCCAGGCTAAAAGCTCATTTGAAAAACATTTCCTTCCACTTCGAGGCATACCTGTAGAGAAGATAATTCCAACTGTTCAAATGGAAAATGATTTCTGATTCATGCAGAACACATTTAGACTAAACTTGGTGGCAATGCAGCTGACTCACTTTGAGCATCAAGAATCAAGAAGCGGTCTCTCTTTGAGTTAATCTAGTTTGCGTAATCTATATTGCACGCCACGTCAGCCAACATGTTTGACTGAGGTGAAATAAACAGGCCTAAAAACGTGCCAAGCAAATAACAAAAAATAAACAACGTCCATTACCATTCGATGCATTTTTTCCTTCCTTTTCACTGGCCGAGAGCCTAACACGTGACCTGCAGATAACTGGCTACAAATAATGGTTTGCTCATGCGTAGTACCGTCTAAATGCGTTTTTACCGTCTAAATATTCTGCTCATGCGTAATTGTAACCACGTTCTTGTCTTAAAAAAAAATGGTAGATCACTTCCCTGAGCTGTCAAAGAGTGATTTAAATTTGAAAACAAACTTGGTGACGGAATGATAAAACAATTATTGAAAACGATTATCGCAAAATATCATGATTTGTCAGTATCTCGCAGGTCAATTTTTGGTCTAAGCCTTCGGCCGCTTCGGCAAATAACTGATCTGCTCTAGCCTATCTCCAGTGACAAATCATGATATTTTGCCCAACTCGTCCGCTAATTGTTAATTCTTAGACCGAAAACCCGAAAACCGGACGCTAAAAAAGGAATAAATCGAAAACCGCAATAAATAACAAATCCGAAAAACCGGTTATTGAGGTTTTAATCCATAGGTCACATACTACGTTTAGATCTAGATAGAGAGGCGAAAACTGAAGTAAAAGTCCACTGGCATTGTTGAGAAATAGTGTAAAACGCAACAGTAAGAGAATACATAAGGATATGTGACACAATGGACGACATGCTATGGTATTTTTTTGGTTATATTGTATAAAGGCCAGTTGCATCTTGTCTATGATTACTGACCTAACAAAGTCATGAATAGCCAAAACAAATACAATTCATAATTTTATGCTTGCCATTTAACTCAGCCGATATATTACTGTAGGCAAAATCTCTTTGGTGCCAACTATAAATACAATCAGAAACAAAATCACGACCTACGGATAATTGCCTTCAAAGTCTTTGTTATAGTGATTCGCATTCCTCTAAGACGCCAACAGTAAATAAAAGGATTCACAGCGGAATTCATGAATACTATTGTGCTTGTCAATTTCCATGCTATAGCACTATCGGCCTTTTTCCACGACGCCGAATCAATCTTGTCTTCGTTGCTTGTCAGCAGTAACGTGATAAACAGTGGAGTATAACAAAGGAGAAGAAAGTAGTGAATCAGAAAAGCATTGGCTGCTGTCCTTTTGAAACGTGCTACGTTAAAATCATCACGTGCTTGGACTGCTTCTCTTTGGGTTTGAATTTGCTGCTGATGGCGTCGAACGACGCGATAAATTTTCAGATGGACTAACACCGACAAACAAAGGCAAATACCAACCACCAAAGCCATAACGACAAGAAATATTTTTTCATTCCACAGTATCAGACTTGCCAGAGACGTGCTTACCAACCAGAAAAATAAGATAAGATACGAGTACACGTTGAACGGTGACAATATTAACATATCTTAGATGATACTGAAGCGCTAACAACCTATCTACACTGATGGCTGTAACAGTCAACAAGGACACACCACATACCGAATGAGACACTATAATGAATGCATGTCCCAACGCGCCCGGATACTGTGTTGGCCATTCGAGGATTTGTATCAGTTCTATATAAAGAAACAAGGGCTGAACGACAAGACCAACGGCGAGATCTGAAGTTGAGAGTCCACAGAGGAATACATTCGAAGGACATCGAAGAGAAGGTGTCTTCCAAACTGCTGATATGACCAAGAGATTTCCAAGAATTGCTGTTATTAGAAATGGGACGTTAATTGCACAGTTCAACACGATAAGATTTTGTGGAACGTTGTCAACCTGAAATACAGGAAAACGGAAGCAAGTACTGTTCTCTTGAATGGTCTCGTGCTCTTCTAAGAATCTTATAGAAGAGTTATTATGCATGATGATATGCGTAAAACGGTTTAAATCTTTACAAGGAACAAAAATTTCTGACGCATCCGAGGCATTTTCCATCCATTTTCGTTCTCCCCCTGATATTTGTGTTTGGTGAAGGAGATAATTTCGTAGAATCGTGCACATGCATGCGTAATCATGTGAAAGTGTCATGGTTCATATCCGGAGAGAGAAAAACAATTTCACTTATGAGTGGGTTTCGAGACCTAACAATATCATTGCACGGAGCGTCCTTTATTGTTTCAGTTCATTCGCTGTGAAAAATTTTGTGAAACTTGCAATATTTAGAATCATTTTTACCACAATTGTCCCATTTTATGTTATTTGTCAATTTTGAAACCAGAGGGAATCTGGGTCGAGTGTAAGCTCGCAATCGCTCACGTTGGGACTATTACTAAAGATCAAGCAAAGCATGAGAAACGGTATTGTCCTCAGTGATGCCAGTCCCAACAGCAACCGTGTGATGAGACTCGACCCAGACTTTTCGTTTCTTAAGTGGCGAATGGGAGAAGCAGGTTCAAGGGAATCGTTTTTCTTGTTGTTTTATTTTTTGGCAGAATATTAAATGACAAACTAACTTGAGACTTTTCCATGGCTTCACGTAGTGGAAGGAGATAGCAAAGGAGTAGGAAGTAGTGAACAAGGAAAACGTTTGCAGTATTTTCTTTTTTTTTTCGTATGGCAAAGATATCAGGGACGTCACCTATTGTTATAAATATGCCAACCTAGAGAACTATTGGCTGGTGAAACAAAAAATTCTTTTGTTTAACGTTTTGAACATTTAAACAACGAAAACAATGTTTGTAAACAAATATCTTCCCTATTCGCGTTAAAGCCTTTTACAAATAGGTGTTTTTAAGGCATCTGTTTGACTGTTTGCGAGGCTGGAATTTGTTGCTGATGGTGGAGAACAACGAGATATAACTTTACAACTGCATGCAAGCAAAATAAACATAGCAACTGTATCAGCCATGACAAAAAAAAAAAAACACAATACAGAATATTAAACTTGCTACAAAATCTGCTCACCAACCAGTTTAACTTCGGAATGTTCAGTTTCAATACTAGCATATCTCATCAAGGGATAACAACTAGCCAATAACCTAACAGACCTAACAAACCTTCAAACGCACACTACTGAATAGGTCATACTGGGGAACACTTTTTCTAAAGCGATGTTCAAGGGAATAGCCTAGGGCCGAATGACAAGACCAACTCCAACATTTGTCGATTCCAGAAAGTAATAAACGAAAATCGACGGAGAACGAAGAAGAAGAATCTTCCATGCTCCGCGGATAAAGCCAAAATATTTCCTAGTAACGAAATTTTAATAATTTATTTATTTATTTATTTATTTATTTATTTATTTATAATAACTTTATTTGCATAAAAATATGTGCGGTGTACAAGCAAATAGGGTTCTAGCTGGGAAGAACTTCATCTTCATTTAAAGCTGACCCTCTTAATAAATAGACACAGTTAGATAAGCATGGTATTTTCACTGAATATTTTCCGTCGGCAATACCGTGAAAGCAACTAAAACGGCTTATCGTTTGCTCTTCTTGAAAGTTCACAGAACGGTAACCGGAAAAACTGCGTATGGTTTAACCTTGTTCCTTCGTGGGAATTTTGCATTCATTTCGTGCATATGTGTTTGCTCGTAAAACACCAACTTCAGTTTAACAAATTTTGACAGAAATTAAAATGACAAAGCTTGAGAAAATATGATCCGGCACAATAAGTTCTTTGTAGTAATAACAAAACGCGAGTTGCGCAGATGGTCAAATAATGGTTGCTCCAGCACCTTAAAGACTGTAAAGATGACTCGTTTGAGTGAAAGGGTAGTGATAGTTGGTTTATCTTTTTTTTCTTCTTTTCTTTCAAAGTCTGAGACAATTGACGTCATGGCACCCGTACCCTTTCTGTTGTTTTCCTCGTATTTGACATTGGCGAGCGTTTGTGCGTCACATCGCAATTTAATTTATTTTTTCTTACTGATGAGTAAATGTGCACTTTTGAAAATCTGAAGTTCTGCGTCACCTTTCTAAAAATAGGTGAATTTAGTTCCTCTTTGCTTGTGTATGTAATAAAAATAACTTGTTTCAAGCAGAAATATGGCTAAACTTCAAGAAAAGCGCTGGAAATCGGTCTTTATATTTGGCAACCAGAGCGATGATAACTATTGCTTTTCGTAACGACAGGAAGTTAGAACGTTAAATTCGATTTGTTTGTGTGTAAGGTAACGTGCTTGGCGCGCAAAGTTGGGAAATATTTGCTTACCAGAGCAGGTAACCATCAGGTATTGTGTACATTGCAGATAATTATTCCATTCAATTTAAAATTATCCTAGGAGCACGTCGAAAGTTTTTCCCATGTCCAAAGATTATTTCATAAAAAGTGATTGGTCTGGAAAGAAACTGTTGAGCGGCATCAGAAGGGCAAGTGAAACACTTAGTTCATTATCAACTAATAATGTTGATATATATTAAACGTGGCTTATTGGCCATTTTTACTTTTGTAACTTTGCGTCTCGAATAAAGAATGTATGTATGTATGTATGTATGTATGTATGTATGTAGCTTGTTTAGACGATTTACATTCCACGTCAAATCTTGATTTTCGGAGCACCTTTCAGTATTGAATTGTAACATGGCGTGTCTTTGGAATTAGAAATCTTTATACATTTCCGTCTGATATTGTTCTTTATTTGGCTTTGCCTTATCCTACTTCCTATGCAAATTCAGTTATTTTCTTCAGTGCGTATATTGTTGTTTTTAATTAGTAAAACTACGAAGCATTTAAGAGGATATTCTATTTTACAAAAAACTTGAGAAGTAATTACGATCCCTATATTTGTTACGGACAGCCTTCTTTATGCTGTTAATTCTTCAGAACTTGATTAATACATCCTGAGTTAGAAAAACTACAACGGTTGCAAAGTACAGCTGCAAGGCTGGCTGTCAGAACGAAGAAGTCAGCCCATGTTACTCCAGTAAGATCGAACTTTTATTTCATCACACGCTTTGGCGTTTACCACGGTCCGGTACCTCAAATCTGCAGTCTATTGCAAAGACTAAAGCGGCTTTTTATGGCGACAAATCTTTCTTGGTTATGGCACCAAGGCTTTCGAACGACTCTCCAAATGTCATTAAAAACTTTTCTTTTTAAGAGAACTTCTATTCTATTTCACTTCGCTCAGCCTAATAGAAAACATTTCTATCATAAGTAGAGGAGACAAATAATACAACAAATGATGGAGGGAGCCGCCAGCAATAATCGAGTTTAGTTTACAAGAATCTGAGACACGCTGAATACAGGTTACAAGCCAGAGGATATAAGAAAATGTCACACGCTGTTTTAGACAACGATATTTACAATAAGAAAAAAACAGCCTCAAGTAAACTGGTCGGCGTCGATCGGTGTGATATTCGCAAGGCGTACTATATAAAGGCGTAATTATCTCAATGGGAACGTCTACAAAGCGACCTAATTAAACACCTGAAAGAAATACATGTTTTGATATTAGGGTTTGCATGTACAAGACTGTAACTGAAGGCAGAGACCTCGATGTGATATATAATTCATTTTTTTAGAACTTATTTATCATAACTATTAAGCTCAAGTTCCTCATGGTTAAGTCGCCGGGACTCCGGATCGAGCGAACCGAGCTCGAGCCCTGGCCGGGGACACTCCGTTGCGTTCTTGGGTAAACACTTTACTCTGACAGTGCCTCTCTCCACCCGGCTCTATAAATGAGTACCGGCGAATTTAATCCTGGGGTTAAACTAGCGACTGACTAGCATCCCATCCAGGAGTATTAGAAATACTGTGCTCCTAGTCGCTTCATGATACATAGAAACCGGAGATAAGGGCCGGCCTGATGGCCCACTTGGTTCGTATGCAGATTTTACCTTAACCTTTTACTTTAGTCTGGATTTGCCGCCACTAAATCACTGCCACAGAAAATACTCTTCAAAAACCTTTTTACAGCAACTCTCATTTCTCGAAGACGCCAACAGTAAATAAAAGGATTCACAGAAGAATTCATAAACACTACAGTGGTTGTTAATTTCCATGCTATGGCACTGTGGGACTTCTTCAATAATGCTGAATCAGCCCATTTGTCATTATTAGTCAACAGCAAAGTAATGAACAGTGGCGTGTAGCAAAGAAGAAGGACGTAATGAACTAAGAAAGCGTTGGCAACTGACCTTTTAAACCGTGCCAAGTTAAAACCATTACCGATACCTACTTGAACTGCCCTTGCTTGGGTTTGGATTTGTTGTTTATGACGGCGAACAACGAGATATATTTTTACATGAGCATACGTGGACAAGCATAGAAATATGGCAACTGCCACGGCCATGACAGCAAGGAACACTTCATCTCCACTCCACAATATCAGACTTGCCAGAAATCCACCAGTCAACCAGTTTAGCGTCAGAACGCACATGACTCGTGGAACAATTACAATACTATGATATCTCAGGTGATAACTAAGGGCTAATAACCTGTCTACACTGATGGCTGTAACAGTCGATAAAGATGCACCGCATACCCAATAGGACATAGTGATGAATGCCTTTCCCAAATTGCAGTGATACTCTGCTGAGTTCGAGAGGAGTGGCATCAGTTCCATGGAAAGAAAAAAGGGCTGAACGACAAGACCGACAGCGAGATCGGTTGTGGCAAGTCCACAAAGCAAAACAATCGCCGGGGAGCGAAGAGAAGGCGTCTTCCATGCTACAGATAACACCAAAAAATTTCCTACAATTGCTGTTACCAAAAGCAGAATGTTAACAATGCAGTTAAATACGATGAGCTCCTGCGGAACATTTTCCGTCTCGAATACAGGAAAACGGTGGCAAGCATTGCTTTCTGGAATTCTGGCTTGTTCTCCTTGGCAGATGACAGAGCAGTTATTGTACATGTTGATCACGGCATCGAAATAGGATGTATCCTGAAATCAAATTTTTGATAGATCCAAGGCTGTTTCACCAACTGTTTTTCACAACTTATTAATCTTTCCCCGGTAATAAAATAAATTGTTGGAACCATTCGTGCGTTTTTGTTTTTTTGTGTGTGTGAAATTGGATAGGCAGCCAGTAAGACTGTCCTATTCTTACATAATAGTGCACGTGCATTTTACCTCTTTTGTTTAATTTCCACACCTGTGTGCTATCCAAGCAAACATAGACATCACGTACGAATTAGCAGGTCCTGCATGATCGAACAAATCTCACCCTGGTTTCCGTACTGTCATTTTATTGTCGTTGTCACCTAAAAACTAAATTGCTGTAGGTTTAGTTGCTCGCCAATGTCTCGTCCGTTTTCATTCATGGCTGTCAAGTTAAATGACTCCAGTCAGAATGCGTCACTCAGAGAATGAGTTAAAATTTTTAAATCTGAGTCATTTAATCAAAAAGATGAAATGTACTGTCGAACATATGTAGTTTTCAATTTAATTTAACGTGTAGATCTACGAAACAATTTTCACCCTAGGAGTTAAGTCGCAGATGATAGTTGATTTATAATTGTTATTCGTATCTTTATGGCGCAAGGCATCGCATGTCCAATATCACATTGAACACAACTGGTGGACGATGATTTTAGCGGAAACAAAAGGGTATTCGTACAGACTGTTAATAAAATTTCCATTTTCGTCAGAGACCTCTGTCAGCTTACGCCAGAAAGACTCCAAATAAAACCTGGGCGAGTTCCCAAAATGAGTCCCCCGTCAGTAATATAAAATGGAATAAGCATTCTAGGGCCTTCTAAACATCTGTTTTTACAGCTGAAAAACCGAAACAGGATCCTGAAATCCATTTTTGAGATCACCTAACTGAAAATTAACACTACCTAAATGCAAAGGTGATATCTCTTTTGAGAAACTGCGGCAAAACGATAAGTAGAAAGCACCGATACATAACGTGTTTTTCTTACTGTAGATATTATTACCTATGACAATTCTAATTATTACTGTTAGTATGAACATGAAGTGGATGTGAGATCCATGCAACATTTTCTCCTTTTAAAACACCGGAAAAGCGGAAGCATCAGTTTATTTTGTTCAAACGATCCCGCATGAATACTGCGAATGCCTTGAAATTTTATCTCGGTATTTTATATCCAACTCTTTCTCATACAGTTTCGCTCTTTTTTTCTGTCAACGAAACATACATGTATCAATAACCGAAATGAGAATGTAGCGAGAGACTCAAGGCTCTGATCATGAAATCGTTTGCCCGCATAATTAACTTTGCTGATTTGCTGTTTTCACAAACACACCTGCCTACTGTTCAAGTGAAAAGCAGCATCAGTCGGCCTTTCTTAGGCTTTTTCGCAATAATGTTCTTGTCGGAGCTAGATTTAATGTCTTCTTCGAGCCTGCCGACTTCATCTAAATTTAATTTATGTTCAACACCGAGGTTAAATTGACAATATTTTTTAACAAGAACTGATTTTTCAAACAGATGCCTGAGACGAGGTCAGGGTGGAAAAATCATCGAAATGGTGGACAAAAAATAGCCTAAAAGTTAACAGAGTTTTTTATTTGCCAATTCAAGGGATAATTTGGTCATTAGGACGACGAAAGATCGATACTGTGAGCTAATTATTCAAGTAAAATAGTTCTCGAATTTGATCGGCTGAGAGAAACCTAGTTTCCGGGTAATTCATTGCATGTTTGGAACTGATCGCGGGAAGTGAAATTCAGTGCAAATTCAATATTGCCACCGGAAAAGATGGTGCATGTATGATATTGCTCACAGAGATAGTTGTTATTACTTGCAAGAAAAATTGATTAGTACTTAAGAGATAATTTGGAAATTCTCCTAATTAATCAACCTGTCTACTCCAGTTTGACCACAATCAACTCCATTTGACAGTGGCTGTGACCACACTACAACAGCCAACAACAAACGCACTCTTAATTTACAAACTTTATAAGATGAAATGCGTATATTAACTAAGGGGTGCAAATAATTGTAATAATTGATTAATTGAATTAGAATTAACTAATAAGTCACCCTTCTTAAAGAGCAGTTGAGCACTTTTCACTGAAAAGTGGAAAGTAACTCGCAATTACGATTTGTTATTGGTTTAAAATTCTCGCGCGCCACTTTCTCATCCAATAAGAAATGAAACAAATTCAATCGTGATTCGCTCGTGTACTTTTTCCGCCCTTCCTGCCAGCCTTGCGTATTTGCTTCGAGTTTTTGCTAGGTCACTGGATTTTCTATGTAATTTTGTGATTGACCGAGGGATAACTTTGGTTTCGGGTTTTCGACACCAATTGTAAATTATTGGCAATTGTAAACTCTTCCAATGAAATTTAAAAAGAGATAGTCTTAAACAACTCAAGGTTAAATTTATTGCTCGAGTATACTAAACTTAACTATTGTAACGGGTTCTGATTTATTGTTTTTCCAGCAATGAGCAAGATACTAAAAGTTGTCTATTTATTACATCTACACCCGGCTATTGCATAGAATTATCTACAAATTTACCGTGGTTTCAACTTCTGGAGCGTGTATTGCTAAATTTCGTTTAAAATCATAGATGAAGGTGAGTTTTTATTACATATATATATTTTTTGGGGGGGAAATTTTTGTTTGAATGTACACATTATTTAGAATACCAACATTACTCACATTACTAACATTATTGACAATACTAACATTTCTAACAATACGAACGAATTGTGTTGATTACCAAAACAAAATCACTGGCTAGGACCCCTCCGTTTGCGTGTTAAGAAAAAACCGTTTTGAGTCAATTTTGAGAAAAAAAAACACGACACAGTTAAGTACAGAGCTATATTTTTATGCCACGTTCTTAATTATTAGTTCTTGCCCTGCCGTTAGAATGGTATTCAAGCTGTTATTGCACTTAACGAGCAAATATAAAACCTGCATCTTTTTACTCCTGAGCAACAGTCGAGTGATTTGAATATATCAAGCATGTCAGCGCTTTATGGTTTAAATATTATTTTGTGGGAGTTGTATTTTTCTGTCGTGCGATAAAAGTTCTTTGCTGTGCAGGGAAGATCTGCCTGGCTACTGGCGGTGATCAAGGGCTGTGACTTGCCCCAAGGGTCCTTTAGGAACAGTATGAAAGCCTTGCGAAACCTATGCAGAAATAAACGAAAGTACACTGGGCATTTAATAAATTAAATGCCTAAAAGCCTCCAACGTGCAATTACATCAGCGATCGCACAATGGCCAATGTTATCACGCTGTTGAAAGTTTGGAAATTTACAAATCACATCTCAACCCAAAACATTGCAAATTTGTTGCGCACAACATGTTGTACTCGTCTGCCAACTTGTTCCAACCGGCATCCTGCAACATACTGCAGCCGGGTGGCCAAACTTGTGAGGCACGTTGTGCCTAACAATTTTGCAAAAAAGTTAGGTTGAAATGTTGCGAGCGTTTGGTCGGGCCGTAACTTAGAACAAATGACCGCTTAAATGGTCTTGATTCCCTTGTCGACTTCTGTAGCAGATTAAAGAGACACTGTCATGATATATTTGCTTAAAACTGTTATAAATTCGCCAAATGGTCCCTAAATTTATGTAATAAGAACTTAATTAGCGCTAACTAAAATATTAAAAGAAATTTCTTGAAGAAAGTCCACACTGCAGCAACATTTTTGCAAAATTTCAATGAATTTCGAGCCAAACTTGAACCTTTGAAAAACTGACATCGTGACGCTTTTTCAAAAATCCATATCGCAATCCGTTTCCATCCTCGCCATCGTTAGCCTCCTCCCTTCCTAATGGGTTTTAATTATTTGTCAAGTACTGCTCTACAAAATAAAACCATTATTGTTCTTCTTCCAGTGATCGATATACGTTTTTTGGAGATTTCCAAAATCATGCATAAAATGGTGACAATGTCCCTTTAAAAGAGGTGTATTAAAGGGATTTACTTAGTCTGTTATTTGCCTAGGAAGCGCGATTACGAGACAGAGTGCAGTACAGGATTCCCACATCGAACAGTCCAGTGTTCCTTAACCTTTCCCCTTGAGAAATAGACTTAACTCTCATAGTACCTCTTTCCAAACAGTACAAAAAAGTTGATGACTTACAGTACTCGCTTCATTTTAAAATTTGATGGTCCGTACTTTCAGTTATTCGAATTTCAATAACAAAGGTCAAGACAAGGTCCATAACCCAAACACCTTAAGTTTCAGCGTTAGGTAAACTATGAAAGGAAGCACAAAGTCCTTCCTTTGATATAGTATCAATTGTATAACAGAAATTTTACTTTTCAATGGGCTGTGTTCGCAAAGACGGTTGCCTGTCACCCACATTGATCAGGAAACATGTTATTTCAAAAGCTCTTGATGCATTTCCCGGTGAAAAGTTTAGCAATGACTCATTGCTTTTTGTCCAAATAAGTGAAAAAATCACCCCATTTTTTTGATAACTTATTGTTATTTTAATAACTTACTTTTAAAGGTTAAATATTAATGCAAACGAAATGATGGGAGATGGATAATAGCGATCAAGAGACAGTTGTTGATCTAATAAAGCTCAATACAGATGACATACCTTTGAGTCTTAAGAGAGTAGATGACAGGATTTGCCATACTGTTGAGATGCGTGAGAAAAAACGCCAGGAAATGAAGCCATGAACCGTGAATTCTTGCAATATTGTGTAACAACATCGGAAAAATGCCCATACATAAAAATGCCACCACGGTCAAACCGATCGTCTTGGCCGTCTTCACGTCGCTTTTAATTTGTCTTGCCACAGAACAGAACGTCGAGATACGTTTTCTCTGGGTACGCAAGGTGCGCCAAATGGCGATTCCCATAATGACCATAATCGTGAATGAAACTAGATAACCGGGAATTATGGTATGTCTACCAAATTTTCTTAAGTAGTGTATCCTGTACACCAGCACTGGAGCGTCACCAAGATCAGTGTCGAGCCCTAATATGAACATGCCATATGTATAGGCAGCTGCTAGGAGCCATACAAGCAATACTGCTACTTTTGCCTTGTTGACTGTTTTCCATGAATGGTAGCGAAGGCCGTGCACGATGGCTCCATAGCGATCCATTGTCAACACAATGAGGCTAAACACAGTTAAGTACATGAAAAGCACGTACCAAGTCACGACGAACCATGAGATAGGGCGGCCCTTTAGGAAGGGCACTTTACAGATGTACCACATGATCATAAGAGGCATATTGGTCAGGGCGTTGAGGATGTCTATGAGAGCTAAGTTCGCAATCAGAATATTCGGCACTGTTCGTAGAGTCTTAAACCGGACGAGTAACAGGCAAATTACACTGTTCCCGATTATAGATCCAAGCATTACAACGGCAATCATCAAGATGTGCGAATGCTTCTCCTCGTCCTGACAAGAAGTCGTCAGGGTTTCCTTGGTCATTGTTGAACTTGCTTACAGGAAATAGTAAGTTTAGCTGTCAATTCTGCATTGAATCAAAGAGGATAATTAATAATAAATGCTACTATGGTATTGACCCAATTCCCTCTCTGTGGGGTGACCATGAATAACGGTCATCGGCAAATGTGATTTAATTGAAGGGTTCCTGAATCATCTGGAAGAGATTCCACAAGGTTTGCTTAGTTTCGTGCCCCCTTCCCGGTTTTTGCCATTTATAACAAGTGGAAGGCTTCCCTTCAAATGGCAGAACATGCATTCAATTACGACGGTTCATATGTAGGATTAATCACGAAATGAAAGACATTGGAAAAAAACAACATCAACGAAAAAGAAAGGCTTTGAAGCTCTCCTTGAGGTTGAAACGCCTTTTTTTCTCGGCCTCAAAGCCTGCTTAGCAGTTCTCATAGATGAACATAGATGTCACAAACTCAAGCATAGTATCAACAAAGGCAGGAACCTTTGTTGGCCTGCTTGTCGCCTTTTTTTAATTTATCGCCAACCTTTGTTCGGCAATTGGATCTCTTTAGCTAATCCTTGAATTTTATATCGGTATAAGGCGCAGAACTAGATTTTACCCTCAGTGATACACATACAGGCAGAGTTGTAGTGAACCCTAGTA
Organism: Orbicella faveolata; assembly: GCF_042242905.1. Taxonomy (NCBI): domain Eukaryota; kingdom Metazoa; phylum Cnidaria; class Anthozoa; order Scleractinia; family Merulinidae; genus Orbicella; species Orbicella faveolata. The sequence continues at coordinate 20,637,904 of NW_028301539.1, forward strand.
TTCTTGTACAATCTTTCATGGAGATTTTCTGCAAATTATAGCTGCAAAGGCAGAGAGAGAACTGAAATCTGTGTGATTGCTAAGACCCATTCGTACCCTTTTGTTTATATGATTGCCATGAGCATGGAGCACTGTATTCGGCGAGCTCAGTGACCATAACTGTAATACTTGCTGGATAACAGCAGATTCAAACCAAAGAAGCTTCGCGTCAAAGGCTACATCTATCATCAAAATGAATTTGTAGTCAGTCATACAATAACTGTCAAGCAATTCCTGTAATTTAACGTATGTTTGAACTCAACAGAAACTGAGCGATGATTCCATATGCAGCTTGCGCCAGTTCTACGGAACTTTTGCAATGCTTGCGAAGCCAATGAAGAAATTGGATGGCAAGAAGAAGTAACTATCCTTATCTTAGCAACAACAATTTTCGTTTCAAAATATTTTACATATTAAAGTAAACAAGAGACCTCGAGTTGTTCTGTTTTTTAACATTGTTTGCCCAGTAAAACCAGTTTAGGAGCTGAAAAACAAAACGAATTTTTGCTTCTTGAACCCACCATTGCATTCGTTGCCCTTATGTTCAATCAGTATTAAGTTCTGTAAATAATAAGTTACCTGTGAAAATCCTTTGCTCTCCTTTCTCATGTTGTCATTTAATAACGGCACATGTAGCTCCCTCCATTCAAATGAAATTATCCTAACTCAAAAACGTGTTGATGATAACTAGTTATGTATCCAACGTTCCCTTTACATAATCTCGTTCGGCCGCTTCGTAATGTTTAATTTGTTAGTAAAATGATAGTTTTATGGAGTCAATAGAAAGTTGCCGCACCTGTCTGTTAGTGGATAAAAGCAATATCGCCCTTAGGTTGTGCATAAGACAAGAGAATATGAGGGTCACGTCATGTTCTCTTGGCGTTAGATTATTTTTTCAAGTGTCTTTAATATTAAAACACTTCTCGGCCAGGCTAATGTCGTTCCTTCGTGAAAATTACGCTTGTCAACTATGGACGGGCTGAGTTTTGCTACTCTGTTCACTCTACATTTCGGTAAACAGCGAAGTTAAACTTAATGGAAATTTTCAGGAAATGTCACTTGACATATCTTGATAAATGGGAAGCAATAAATAAAGTTGACAATGAATATCTGGAAAGAAATATATATGCGAGTCGTCGTGGTAAGAAGGAAGGATTAATGGCTTTCTTTTGCTAGCTCTCTTTCCAACCTGTGAAGTCGATATACAACTGCTAAAGATCTTACTTATTTCGAAAAAAAAGGCTCGTTAAAAAACATGCGTGACAGTCTCTCCTTTTATTGACGTGTTGTACTTAAAAAAAACACAAACACAAAGTGAACTCCAAAGTGACATATTCAGAAATTTGTTTGCAGACGAAGTGGCCATTTGTTGATGAGTTTTCGCTCTAGCGACGTCATTGCTTTGTTGACATCCGTCGCTTCGATTGCCATTTTTATTCAGCAAATAATTCAAAAAATGTTAATTATATTATACTTTTTGGTTTTGGCCTGCATCCCCCAAACTCACAAAACTGAGTCGTGAGATTATAACAAGCTCAGAATAAGTTAATTGTTTGTATTTCTTCCAGAAGTAAACGCAAAACAAAATATCCCATTCCAGTCGTGAAAGGCAATAATTTAACTGGTTTTAAGAATGAGGAAAATATCTTACAAATAAATATACATATTGTTGATTCAACAATACTCTATCACTGACGTTCGCCATCGGTACCAATAATAGGCAAGATAATACCGGTTCTGCGAAAACGGCTTCGCTGAATATTCTATTGAACCGTCTTTATTTCTGTCATATAAACATACACATATCTATTGCCAATATTTTCCCTATTTGTTTCCATTGTGAATATTTTGTGAAATATTTAGCTGCTAACACCAATTATTACCATGCTTTTTTCAGTAACGGCTCTTGAACATTCTAACTGGAGAGTGATGAAGTGAAGCCCGAGACATGTTTTTCCTTTTGGAAAGAAGTCTTTGGTAAAATTACAGATACAGTAACAACCCGAATTTGACTTTGGGTTATTAACATTATTATCTCTCTCTAAATAAATTCTTTTGATTCCTGAAGATAGCGTATTTTTTAACTTAAATAAAACTACGATGCTCGAAAGGTAATTTGGTTCTTTGTTTAGTTTATCTTTTTTTTTCTGACAAGTACTCGTGCTGTAATTGCCTTATGTCAGTATTAAGGGCCATTTTACACTTTTGATATGATAAGTGAAAACTACTTACTTTCGTAAAACAAGAGATGACTGCTGGACATCTCAAGGGTATATGTATATATCATGGGTTACGTAACCACCTTTTGGGTGTTATGTGACACTTTGCCACAATGCTTCATAAGCGGGGCGTCGGTATATATATTGCGTTGTCTTCATTTGTATTCATTCGAGTTATACGACCGCCTCTTCACCCTTTAAATTTTCTCGGATACTGAAAACGGCGCTTAATAAACAATAGAGGTACCTCACGGAGGCTCATCGCCTGCGCAGCAAGATATTACTTCAGTGCTGCCTTCCACGGTTCCAGCAGAACAGTCATCCGAATCTACTGATTTAGCATCGACGTTCGCTCTCTTCAAGGATTACTTTGATAAGAATTTAACCGCTTTGAAGCGTGATATCCAAGAAGATTCCTTAAGCAATAGTGATTCTATCGCCAAGAAGCTAAAAGAAGAATCCAAAATATCCTTCAAATTCCAAGGGAACAAAAAGCAGTTCTATTTCAATTCGGGCCTCACGGAGAAGGTTCACTCGGCTTCCACCGCTCTCGGTAAAAGGAAACTTGAAGTCTTTCGAGGTTACCTGAAAGAAATAGACTCTGATATTAAGAAACGCAACAAACTTATCAGATTGGCAGATAAGTCCGCCGCTGGCTGGGATTTGGTCAACGAATATTTATCGGACTAATTAGCGAGCGGGTCAGAGGACGAAAACCGCATTCGACGTGCAGAGCAAAGAGCCTTTCGCAAACGAAAAGATCGTCAACAAGAGAAAGTGAAGTCTACAGTCAAGCAGAGTCAGCCATCTGCCACCACCACTTCGTTTGCTGGCCAACCTCAATTCAACTTCAGGTCCTCTTCTCGCTCCTTTACACCTATTAGCAAAGCAAAACCCGGCGACATTTGTTTCGCGTGCGGTCAGCAAGGTCATTGGAGGTCCCAGTGCCGGGGTAATTTACAATTCAGGTCCTCAAGTTCTGGCCAGTCAAATTCTGGTTTCCCCTCAAACGTTGGAGGTAAATAAAATCCTACCCGCGAACTTGTCGTACAACTTAAGTATTTATTTTAGTTATTATACTTAGTTGTTATGTATCTTTCCAATTTAGAATTTTTAAGAGAAAGAGATTCTAGTTTATTAGTCGATTTCGATTATGATCACAATCTATTTGAATACGAACAGAATTCTGCATTGCCTGTACTTAAGGGTAGACTTAAGACTAACCTTTATTATTGGCATACTATTGGCGCCAATAATTTTGTTACTGATACTCTCAAATTCGGTTATCGGATCCCTTTTATTAGTACTCCTTGTAGGGCGCTGAATCATAACAATAAGTCAGCTTTGAAGAATGCATCTTTTGTCGAGTCGGCTATATCTGAATTAGTTGCCAATCACTCAGTTGTTGAGGTACCTTTTGTCCCGCATGTTGTTAACCCGCTCTCTGTGCCTATACAATCGTCAGGCAAGAAAAGGCTTATTCTCGATTTCAGGCACGTCAACCAATCTATCTGGAAGCAAAAGTTCAAGTGTGAAGATTGGAGAGTCTTGTTATCATATGTCAACTAGGGCGATTTCCTTTTCAGTTTAGATCTTAAGTCTGGTTATCACCATTTTGATATTTTCCCAGACCGTCAGACATTTTTGGGGTTTTCCTGGGTTTTTTTCCGGTACTGTCAAATATTTTTGCTTTACAGTTCTTCCCTTTGGTCTTGGTTCGGCCCCTTACATTTTTACCAAATGCCTTAGACCCCTTGTTAAGTTTTGGAGGTTTAATGGTGTCAAACTGGTTGTGTTTCTCGACGACGGGTGCGACAAGGGTGAATCATTGCAAACTGCCAAGGTCCATTCGTTGTTTGTGCATACATCGTTAAGTAATGCAGGTTTTGTGCCTAATTCCACTAAATCACTATGGGAACCTACCCTATGGTTGGGTTTGAACTGGGACCTTGTTTCAGGCTCGATTTCTATTACCGACAAGCGTATTGCCAATTTTATTGCTCTCATAAACAAATTTCTTCAATCGGCTCCGTACGTTACGGCTCGGGATTGTGCCTCAATCGCAGGCCATATTATGTCCATGTCACCAGTCTTGGGTAATTTGACTCGTCTTAAGACCCCTTTTCTGTACAAAGTCATAGACTCCAGATCTACATGGGATTCTCGGTTCAATATCGGGCTTCATAATGATTGCCTTTCAGAAATATTTTTCTGGAAAAACAATATTGTTAGTCTTAGTTCTAGAGCTGTAGTGCCGTATCAGGCGCCTCAGTTTTTTACTTAGCTTTTCAAATGCTAGTAACGTAGTCTGTCGTGCTCACCTTGTTGGCACTGAGGAA
>NW_028301539.1:20645000-20665000 GCF_042242905.1 Orbicella faveolata
TTGTTATTTTCTTTAAAATTATTTTCTGTGGCGTATGTTTTTCTGCCTTGCGACTGTAATTCCTTCTTTTCGAGTGAAGATCTGTCTGATTATTGGAAGTCATAAAGGGCTGTGACTTGCCACAAGGATCTTTCAGGAACAGTACGAAAGCCTTGCGAAACCTGTGGGAAAATAAAAGAGACATACATAGAGCATTTGCCAAGAAGGAATTGAATACAGCTTATGTACAAATGCCTCAAACCATGCTTATTTACAAATAACTGACATCAGTGATCGACTAATTAGGAATGAGTAAGTGGCAAAGGTAGTTAACAAATGACAAGTGAAGATGAGTGCATCTTTTCTCGAGTAGAAGACCAATACTCCTGGTTTCTTGGTGGCCAAGACCAAGATTACGTACCGGTTCTGATTGGTTCCTTCACACCATTCAATTGAAACGAAATTTATCAGCTCTGGTCTGGTAATAATTTTCCTCTTAAGCGACCCAGTTTGCGTGAGGCCGTTAAGAAAAGTATCGGCCCCATCCGTCTCGGTAAAACCGTGGGTGGATCATTCTTGCTAATTCTGATATGATTTACGTAATCTGCAAGGGAGATTTATCTTCCAGCCGGAATAGCTCTCAAAGTGATGGACGCAGGCAAGCTCGCCCACCACTACAAGGGATAGTCCATGAGTTCACGTTACGGTTATTTTGGTAACAAGCTGTTAAGTCTGTAGAGTGCCTCGTTGGATACGTAATATAACCAATATGACGTCACCGTTCGGTGTGTAGCGGTCCGTTTTTATTCTCCTTCTAAAACTAGCTCCAGCATGCTACATTTAATTTCCCTGGGTAGCAATATCGTTGATATACCTTAATATAGCAAGCACTTCAGTTCCAACCTTTAAGGTATGAAAGTGAAATATATAAGGAAATATAAAAGCTTTTCTTCGTTGGTTACCTTTGTATGCGCTGTTTGAGACTCAACAAGCTAATTGCCACATTCGCAAAATATTATACAACTAACTCGGAAATATTAACTGACATCCAATAACTCCGAAACGTTAAACGGTTGGTAACTATACATAGGCGATAAAAATTAAACTGCAGCCCACAACCCTGTCCTCACATAAGAAGAGCATTCAACACCATTTTTCCTCACATATTTTTCCAGAACAAATTTATGGAGATAGGGGATAAAAATGTATAAATTTTCATCTCATAATGTTCGATACCGATTTACATACCTTTGAGTCTTAAGTGAGTAGATGACAGGATTCACCATACTGTTGAGGTGTGTGAGAAAAAACGCAAGGAAATGAGGCCATGTACCGTGCATTTTTGCAATGTTGTGTAACAGCATAGGGAACACACCCATGAAGAAAAATGTCATCACAGTCAAACCGATTGTTTTGGCTGTCTTCACATCATTTTTAACTTGTTTTCGCACGGAACAAAACTCCGAGATACGTTTACTTTGCCTGCTCACGGTGCGCCATATAGCAACTCCCATGACGAGCATGATTGAGAATGGAACCAGATAACCGGGAATTATAAAATGTCTTCCAAAGTTCTTCAAATAGTGTATCCTGTACTCCAGCACTGGAGCGTCACCAAGATCAGTGTCGAGCCCTAATATGAACATGCCATATGTATAGGCAGCTGCTAGGAGCCATACAAACAATACTGCTACTTTTGCTTTGTTGATCGTCTTCCATGAATGGTAGCGAAGGCCGTGCACGATGGCTCCATAGCGGTCCATTGTCAATACAATGAGGTTGAACACAGTTAAGTACATGAAAAGCACGTACCAAGTCACGACGAACCATGAGATAGGGCGGCCCTTTAGGAAGGGCACTTTGCAGATGTACCACATGATCATAAGAGGCATATTGGTCAGGGCGTTGAGGATGTCTATGAGAGCTAAGTTCGCAATCAGAATATTCGGCACAGTTCGCAGAGTCTTAAACCGGACGAGTAACAGGCAAATTATACTGTTCCCGATTATAGATCCAAACATGACAACGGTAATCATTAAGATATGCGAGTGTTTCTCCTCATCCTGACAAGAAGACGTTGTGTTTTCCTCGCCCATCGTTCAGGCTGCTCACTGAAAACCGATCCAATACCTTCAGCCGTCAATTTTGTACTACGTCAAAGACCATAAATAGAGATATTTTTACTGTGGCATCAATCATCTCTTTGTTCTCTGCATCAATATGAATCGTCTACGTGGGTAATTTCCATTCTTTTCTGAGTTATCTGGAAGAAATTTGACACGTTTAACTTACTTTTCATTTTGCGAAGCTTTCTTTGCCATACATTTATTTATAGGCATTTACACGAATGATTTTCTTTCAATGTAAATGTAGCAAGATAAATTAACAAACTGGGAAATCCCTATAATCCTACATTTAAACTGCTTCTTTCCAAGATGTGGAACGAGGGTTTAGTCCCCAGCAGGTTTTCTTTGCACCATCTTTTTCTCAACCATGAAGCTTTTATTGATTTACCTTTGTTCATTTGCAGTTCACAAATACGACTAATTACCATACAGGTGACAAATTAATAAATCTTCATAGGCTTGTAAGCCATCTTTCTTTCAATTTCTCCCCAGTCCTGGCGTAAATATTTACCCGCGTGACTGTTTCCTTAAAATTGTATGTCCGACTGAAGAGGTTAGAACAAATTTGATAAATTTTGTATTTTATGCCAGAGTTTGGAAATGGTTGATTGACAAAATCAACTGAAAGATATGTTCTTGTGAAGGTGCAGAGGAAAGTGAGCAAATTAAGAGAGAGTGAAGAGTAGGCGTCACTATATTGCTAATCAAACCAGGAAGTTTTCAAAGATTTTCCTAAAAAATATAGAAATCATATTGTATGAATTAATTTGATTAGTTTTGGCAGAAAATTTTCTGATGGCTACGCGTCATTTTGCAACATTCGTCAAATACCACGGCTAAAACAAATGAGAATTTACATAAAGAGCGCTTTTAATTTGTTTCTAAACAATAGGGCCATTTATACGAGAAAAATAAGCCGCAGCTTACGCAGGCCGCGACTTACACGAGCGGCCTATATAAGATGGCAAGTGCTAGCATATATGGATCACGGCTTATTCGTGACTAGTTATTCATTACTACCTCGCTTTTGTGTTGGTTGTCATAGCAATCGTGGTATTGCGCGAGCAATCGCGCGAGCACGGAAAAAACTTGCGCTTGTGCACTGTAAATTTGCGTCTTACGTTAACCGCAAACAAGCCGCGATATCATTTATACGGGTGGTTTCGTGTCTTAAAATGAGTCGCGGTTTATTTAAGCCGAGCTCAAAACCCCTAGTCCAGGAGCTGAAACCGGGTAATAGGGTTTTCGTCCTCCCATCACCACAGGAAGGGTCTGATAACGGATTTTGAGAGAACAAGACCTCCTGAATAACGCTAGGTAATTCGTAAGGTCGATTTGTGGTATATGTTTTGAGTTAAGGGGGTGTTTTCTGGCACAAGCCGCAGCTTCTATTCTCGGTTTATATAAGACGCGAACTGGTTATCGTTTATACAGTAAGTTCGCATCTTATGTAAGCCACGGCTTATTTTTCGCGTCTAAATGGCCCTAATTTCTTTTTGTTGTTGAAAGACGAACAAGTTTTTCGTCAGCTCAGAGTATCGCGTTTTAAATCAGTAAAGGAAAAAAGTAAAGGTAAAAAGGTAAAGTCTGCATGCGAGCCAAGTGGCCCATCAGGCCGGAGCTTATCCCGGTTTCTGTAGCATGAAGCGACTAGGAGTATTTCTACTGCCCCTGGATGGGATGCTAGTCCATCGCAGGGTTACCTCCAGCATTAGAAAAAAAGTATCACACCTTATTTACGTCCTAAAACTGTTTGTAAGAAGGACCATTTTAAAAGCAGGGTCTAGGAAAATATGCAGCCCTGTAACTTTAATTGCTTTTGAAGCAATTATTCTTGATAGTTAATTTATGTTTTGCAAACTGTAAAAATTACCTTTGAATAAATGTTCTTGCCATGCTCTTCTTGTTAGTTTTATCTTTCCGCGAAAACTGTTGATCTCCACATTCACGTTTAACCTATCTCAAGGACGTGTTGTAAACTTTGATGCATCCAAGCTTCACGGTATATGATATTGTTCAGCTTTGTATTGTTTGGCAGTGTGTAAAATGATAGCAGACCAAATTGTTGCACCTGCCCGTTATTACAGATGAAAGCAATATCCTCTTTAGGTCGGCTTAGCTTACTTTTTTTTAGGTATCTTCAAAGCCTACAAAATTCTTGGTTCACTTGACCTTGTTCGTTCGTCAAATTAGGCTCTTGAAGAATTATTAACAGCATCCGTGTCATATTATGCATGGTTTACATGACTGTCTGTTAAATTATTTGACAGTGAACAGTAAAGTGAAATTTTAAAAAATTCTTGAGAAAATGTCAATTTACGTTGCTTGGAAAAGAACCTCAAGATACGTTTCGAAAAACTACCTCCAAAGGGATTTAGAGATTTTATATGATCCAGAAATTTATTTTCTCATATTTACCCGTAAAGTAATCTTTTTTTTTTTTGATGGGTTCCCCCTATGACGTCTTTGCCTTGCAAATATCCGCCTCGTCGATTGCCATTTTTTATCAATTCAGCGATTTCTTAAAGTTAACTTGCTTGGGACAATTGATTTATCATTTTGTGGCTCTGAAGAAACAAAATATGGCTTGGCTTCCTTTTAGTCTTATTAATACACTACTCCACTCAATATTTGTTATGAATTTATTCGTCTTCTTTAACACGGAAACAATACAAGGCCTGGTCTATTTGTAAACATTAAGGCATTCAACCTTTTCGTATCGGCATATTTCCCGAACCCATGCAAAAAAACAACAAACTCACTAATAAATTTTTGATATCAGAGCAAGCCCAAGTTTCTTACTCCATCAAATGTGTGCTCTTTTTATTTCCTAAAATAAATGCAGAAGAGTTAATTTGTTTTGTTCCACTCAAAATATATTCCACCCCGCTCGTGGCAGCAGCTAATTGAATCTCGTGTCAACTGAGCAATATCGTAAGAGCACCACTTTTTTATCGCCTCAAATTTAAGACGAAAACAAGCAGAGAAATCAAAAGATAAAATACAGAAATGAAAATCAATTTCTGGTTAATATTTGTGGTATTTCGGAATTATTTCATAATTATTTCATCGAGTAAAGAAATAATTCATTTATTTTTTGGCCGACTGAGTGATTTTACTGTTAATCAGTTTAAGTCCAGTATATCAAAGAAAAAAAATCGTTGCCGCCCATATTATTAAAATCGTAATGGACTTTTTAATTTAAGGTAAGTCAATTTAAATTTCTGTATTATTTGTTGCTGTCTGTAAATAAAACGGCAGTCGAAGCTAGCGTACGCAAAACACTGAAAGTACAAAAAGTACGAGACTTAACACACACCTCGTAAATGATTTCCTTGCGAAATGTTCACGAATAAAGAAAACTAAACCCATAACTACTGACAATCTACAGGAGAAAAACACCAAAAACAAAAAACCAAAATGAAAAACAATCATAATTTCTAAATCCATTTATACATGATATTGCTTCTCATTTTCTTGAGTAATAGACAGGTGTTCGCAAAGCTTGTAGAATTTGCACTGTTTGCATGGCCAGAGTGTGTAAAAAGAGGTCAACCAGTACCCTAAATCTCTTTCAAACTGTTAATTAGATAAGCATAATAGTCGTATTGAAAAGAACCTTTTGCTGCTTGCAAAACAAAACAGTTGAACATAAAATGGCTACTTGAAACTGCACTTTGCGGCTGCCAAATGGAAATTTGTAACGTTGCATTTTAGGGAACGTTCAGAGGAAAACGTCCTGTAAAGTAAACATTCTTCAAAATCTCCTTACCTATCAAAATTCATTACCTACAGTGCAAGGCATAAGTAACTATTGCTTTAGCAGAACATTCTAATTAGAAAGAAAGAAAAACCATTTTAGCATCAACGATCGTAGAAAAACGACAGGTTTTTAAAGCAGCCGAAGATTTTTGAGGCTCACGGCGTTATATTGCAATGTTTAGTGCGAAGGTGAAAGGTTCTCTGCAATATTTCAAATAATGCTATGTATCGAAGAAATCATCTATTACAATATCCATGCTCGTGAAATCCCTTTTTTCTCTTTCTTCTCCTGTATTATATCTTCGATTTTAGAGGGTTTGTTTGGAATTTTGAATTCTGTCTAACGATAAAACAAAATATTTACCTGCAAATAATTTCTTCCTATCTTCTCCTCTTGCATGGAGTGGAAATGGATCTTGAGGAGGAGCAAATGCTCGTTGTGTCAGCCCCCCTCTCACGTTGTGTGAAGGTCACATGACCAAGCAGACCAGGTTCCGTCCTATTGTTTCTTTGTTAGTTAAGAGGCATTCTGCAAAAGCGGTCCAGTCCATCTGGCTTGAAAGATAGATTTCGCTCATTTCCTATGTATTGCGCGACAGTCATGTACTTATACTAAACTTGAACCAAAATTTGGTTGATTAGATCTTTTAAAGTTTTCACGTTTTAGGAAATTTTCTATCCGCCCGAGCAAAGGCCCGTGAAGTCCATGGTCAACACCAAAATTTAACACATCTATCTTTGGGGATCAATTAAACAGGAAAAAAATCTGTGCACAAAACAAACACCACTCTCACATATAATATGTCTTCATAATGTTTGAGACCGACTTTTAGAATAATTGAGCTAGAATTAAGCCATGCATCAGCGGGACTAAAGGACGTTCGCACTAATTGTTTTTGCGCATCCTTACTACGCAAGCAAATTTACAGGCTACGTCATGCATGAGAGCGCGCGCTGAACAATGATTGGGCAGATGGCCATTGTTATAGCTTTGCCTGGATTTAACGATCTTGGACATTCAGTTACTCCTATTTTTCTTTTTTCTTTAAATGTCTACGTTTAGCAAAAAAAAAATGAAGAAAACTATCGATTAGAGTTTGAATTTTTTGGCAAATTGCGCCGTCGAATTCCGTTCTTTTTAGCTCTTCATTTATCCGTGCGGCGGTTTCAAATGTTTCTTGAACGGTTAAGTTTTGTGAAAACGTTGGCAACATTTGGAATTTCTTACGCAACAGACCCACTTCTACCAAATATGACTAAGATCGTTTGCCTCCGTTGACTCACCTTCGATGTACGTGAAGTAGACTGCTTTTCGGAACATCGGCAATAAAAAAATATGATTATTAACGATAAAAAAACAGGGAGCTCTTTAAGAGAACTCACTGAGAATCACGCGAAGGAACACAGGTTTAAGGTACGAGCAAAGTCGTAGAAGACAACAAAAGTACAATGTAACTTAAGATACGGAAGGTACAAGGGAACTGACCGTTGACGTAACACTCCCGAACACGTAGTGAAACGAATACAGAGTGGGTGGCAATGCAGGCAAAATTCACTGGACTCGTAGGGATTGCATCTCGACCCTATTAGAAATTTCAGAAGAGAGGGTTGTGGTAATGCGAGCCAAATTCGTTAAGAATGCACTGGGAACGCATGGTTAAGAGCGATGGGAAACGTACAGAGCGAACGCAGGAGGAAACCCTCATAAGAAGCAGTAAAAGTAAGACTACCACAAGAGGAAAAGAATGGGAAAACGCATTGCCAACGAAAACGAAATGTAGCAGGAAACCCTCGAGGTGGTGAAACGCATAGAAAATGAGTGGCAATGCCAGCTAAATTTACTGGAGGCTACATGGAATTCTTGTAGAAAGGTACTAGGAAAAGAAAGGGAAATCGCTTGGAAAGGTACAAGGGAAGGCAGGAAAACGCGCAGATTAATGTACGAGGAAAGTCTTAGGAGAGCCCAAGAGTAACGCTCGGGGAAGATAGGAGGGGAGGCCGCCGGAACATGGAAAAAATCACATGCATGCATGCACGATTGGTGTAATGCAAGAAGGAAAGGCAGGACCAACCGAAAGACCTCATATTGGTAAAATAGGCATGTGATGTTGTCTAAAATCAGAACTCAAAACACATAAGAAACACACAAAACAACAAACACAAACGACGCAAATATGACGTTACTTCAATTTATTAACACGATATGCTGACTTTACGATACTTAAATATTTACAATACTCATATCAATAAGAAGTTTACATAATCTTCATGACTTGAGACCACAAGAACAAAGAATGGCGTGTCTGTAGTAACACGGAATGTAGACACCAAAAAATTTTTTCCACCTTTTCATACGATCACTTCGCTTGGATGAACGGTCCACATCATCCAACCAACACTGAAAAAAGCAGGATTCAGCTCTCAAAGTTAATGTCCATTCCGAGCTTGAGAAATATTATTCACTACCAATCTAATAAGGTTTTACATTCAGTCTCATTCTAATTAAACAATGGAGTGTTTCTGGGGAGGAACTATCGGCTGATAGTTGCCCTGCGGAAACTTGATGTTCTCAAAGGAAATATTTGCCCGAGAAGCGAAGCTTCGAAGACAAAAATGCTAGTTTTAAGAGCATCAAACTTCCAAGAGGCAACTATCAGGCCGGTAGTTCCGTGACATAAACACTCCATTGTCTTTATTGTTCACCACTAAATTTTGTTCGGCTCGCCATTTCAAAAATCATATTGAATTATTTTTAACTTTTTCAGGCGTGAAAGTTAAATGTAAAATTTGAAAAAGAAAACAGACAAATTGCGTCTTTCATTTTTTCCTATAAGCAGGCTTGTGTACAGAAAAATTTTCACGGACGAGCATTATCCATCCGGTTATTTTCCTTGGACGGTCACGATGGGCAGATTGTGTCCCTACGTCAATGAACACTATCGCGTCACGTGATCAATTTAAACCAATAAGAATAGGAGAAAATTCAGTGTTGAACTATAATATTTAACACATCTCTAGAAAACTACGTAAAATATGAGATACAGAAATGTTGATAATGTATATGCCTTCCACAAGAGGGTAAGAAAACGTTAAAGGAGCTACCTCACGGCTTTTGCATCTTGAAAAGTTCTATATTTTTCAAATTCGGCAGTTGTAATCCTTGTCAATCTTCTCCATCCTAAACCATCCTTGTTCCTTTATGGTTTATTATCATTTCTTTGGTGTTTTTCTATCTTAGTAAACTTAAGGTTATTTTGTACCTGGCCAAAATACCGTGACTTAGCTCATTTAAATTGCAACTACTAACTGCTCGAGTACGATAAATTGGGATGCGAATGGGTGAGTGTAAATGGCGAGCTGATAGTTCTTCGACCCCAATCCAAACAGTAAACCAAATCAGTTGTAAGTACACAGATTCTCGGGACAGACTCGATTTCTTTTCGTGAATGAAAACGCTACTTGCAAAAAGATGAAGCATAGCTGACTACACATATTGTTTTTAAAATTTGTTTGCAGTGTATACCGAATCTCTTGCTTACAAATCGTATAATCGTATATACTGTGTGAAACTAAATTTTTGCAGGCTCTGATTTTTGCGATTTATCCGTTTTTTTCCATGATCAGCAAAAAAATAGGTTCCCGCAAAAAAAACTTCAGGAAAAAATTTCCTCCGCAAAAATTTACTCCACTGGCGAAATTATACACACAAACATCACAAGTAGATTCTTGTTGCTGCCATTCATTTAAAACGTCTCTTTCGTTCAGAAACTAAACGATGAAATGAGAAACACGTTCAGAAATAATAAAAAAAAGGTTTACAGGAAAGGATTGTCTGAAGGCACCCCAATGAGAAGAACACTACATTTTCGCACAAGAGCAAGATATAAATGGGATAGAGTGACCCTGATTACTGAATTACTGTGTTTTATATCTATGCGCTTGTTTTCACTTGTCAATTGCTTGCAGTTAAATTAATAAATCCGAAATTGTACTTTCAATTAAACGGGACCTCCCGAAAATCACAAATATGAATACCCAGCAAGAAAAACCAGTCCTTTACCGGCAATCGCAAAGATTAGTTCCCACAAAACAAAAAAAAAAAAAAGATGATCAAATGAAATACGTGTAAATTGGGATTAACTCCCTATTTTCCTTTTAAAGTTCTGTCATCTGAATGTTATATTCTTCTGTTACGCAAGGTGAATTTCTTGTTGTGGAATAAAGTTCAGTTTGAGTCTTGGAAGTCAAAACGGGTTGTGACTTGCCCCACGGGTCCTTCATGAACAATGAGAAGGCCTTGCGAAACCTAAAAATTGAAAAATATAATACTTCAAATGTTTGCGTGAAATGAGTTAGACTTATATAATCTTAGGTCTAACAACAGCCTGAGCAATATTATTAAGTAAATTATCAGAGAGAATAAATAGGTTTACGAACAACGGCTCAAGATAGTACAATTTTTTTTAACTTAGGAAGGAATTTCGACTATTTATCTAGAGCAATTTTCATTATAATTTCCTTGAAGTAGATAAAAAAAAAAGAAAAAAAGAGGCGGAGGTAAGTTTTGCTAATAAGGTATTGAGCATTGCACTGGATATTTTTACACTCTAACATGAGCTAAAAGGTGCGATTCCCGAGCCATTTTTACGATGACTCAAAATTAGCTGACACAAAAGAACTGGTTGTCCTTTGTCAACTGAAAATCCTAGAGTGATTTCACTCAGCCTGTGAAACAGCTACTATACAAATTAGAAACCAATAGACACTAATTTTATAATCGATAAAAGTGCCGTTTTTTGTCACTGACTTGTATATTTTAGCAAGATGTTTCGGCTAACTCTTAAGCCTTCATCAGTTGAAAAAACTAAGTGCGTCCCAAGCTCTTGTAGACTTCAGGGATGACTATGTGATCATTCCCAGCGTTCGGGTCTTTTACAGACATCCAAGCTTCTAGAAAAAGCCGCTGATGGTAATGTGCCTCATGTCCGACGACTTCAACGTTTTCAAAATCCATGTGATGATGACATTCGTGGACATGGCACGCAAGTTTGGAGTTATGATCGAACATCAAGACAGCCTTTTTGTGCTCGGAAACCCGCATCTCCAGTGATCTTTCGGTCTGGCCATAGTATACAAAATCGCACTGACTGAAATTGATTCTGTACACTACTCCAGATGATGGACGGTTGGTTTCATCCTGCTGTTTAGACACTAATTCTATTGTTTTTTATTGGCTTTGTTTGGCTATTTTGCAATAAATGGTTGTTGTTTTCCACGGGTTAACATTGACATAATCACCATGCATTTGCCACTGATAGAGTTACAACACGGTGATGTTTGTTTGTTTTTTTTTGCTATTTCCCGCCTCGATTTATGATTGTTTGGAAATTATAACGTTAAGTTTTTGCCACTTCATTAGTTTCAAGTTTTTCTGTTGATTCTCAGATGTCAAAACTTGTCTTTTATACAAGGTCGACGCCCTCGTACTTGAGCGTCGCACTTTCTTTTAGTTACTCTATTAAATAGACTCGAAAAATAGAATGCACCTTTTTGATTCTCCAATTTGATTAGACGATGAAATCCACGGGAAAGTTAAAACAAAGTTTTGTTTCAATATACGGGGAAATTGGTAGTTTTTCCTGGATAAAATATGCTTCGACAATAGGCCAAATTCGATATGTTGAAATTCTAACCTAACCAAGCCTCGGCACCAAGTTAGAATTTTAAAATATCGAAATTGACAGTGAGAAATATCATGCTATAAAGAAACATGACCTTATTTTTTAACTGATTGAAACCCCAGTTTTCAACGCTAGCTTTCGATTTATCTATTTATTCATTATCTGTTTTGTTGTTTTCTTAACCACTGCATTTACCTTGGAGTCTTGAGTGAGTAAATAATTGGATTCGCCATGCTGTTGAGGTGCGTGAGGAAAAACGCAAGGAAATGAGGCCATGAACCGTGAATTCTTGCGATGTTGTGTAACAACATCGGGAAGACGCCCATGCAGAAAAATGCCGCTACTGTCAAACCGATCGTCTTGGCGGTCTTCACATCATTTTTAACTTGCTTTCCCCCAGAACAGAACGTCGAGATCCGTCTGCTATGGATGTGCACAGTGCGCCAAATGGCAACCCCCATCACGAGCATGATCATGAATGGAACCAGATAACCGGGAATTATAAAATGTCGTCCAAATTTCTTTAAATACTGTATCCTGTACACCAACACTGGAGCGTCACCAAGATGAATGTCGAGCCCTAAGATGAACATGCCATATGTATAGGCAGCGGCCAGGAGCCAAACACACAACACTGCTACTTTTGCCTTGTTGATTGTTTTCCACGAGTGGTAGTGAATGCCGTGCACGATGGCTCCATAGCGATCCATTGTTAGAACGGTGAGGTTAAACACGGTTAGATACATAAACAGTACGTACCAAGTCACGATAAACCACGAGACTGCCTGTCCCTTGAGGTAAGGCACTTTACAGATGTACCACATGATCATAAGAGGCATATTGGTCAGTGCATTGAGAATGTCTATGACAGCTAAGTTCGCGATCAAAATATTCGGCACTGTTCGCAGAGTCTTAAACCGGACGAGTAAAAGGCAAATTATACTGTTCCCGATTATCGATCCAACCATAACCAGGGTGATCATTACAATGTGCGATATTTTCTCCACATCATGACAAGAACTCATCTGGATTGTCCCGTTCATCGCCCAAAATCTGTGCACAGTGAACAGTTGCAAACTCGCTGCAAACGTTCGGCTGACGGACTTGCTATCTTTGCAAGTAAATTCCAAACGTACCAACCGCCTATTCGGTACGAGGTTCTCCTAAGAATGTATTTCTGCTCGTTTTCGGGTCAAAAATGGTCCCTTGGAAACAAGGAAACTGGTTAATTGTCAGTTCCTGAAAACAATTTACGTATTGTGCACTGGGATTGTGCAGTGAACTGGCAGTTTTGCGTTCCAATCTTCTTGCACAGAAGCAACACAGTAAACAAAATAGCGAGATTTCTCCAAGGCAGCTGAAAAAGATAAACAAGATAGCGTTTTCAATTAATTTTGGCGGTCTGTGTTCTACTTTACTCTCGTCTGTTGACAGAATATTTATATTTGGACGACTCTGTAGGTGAGTGGCGTCACAGAAAATTACTTTTTTAACCTCAAGATAGACTATCGGTTGGAATTATTGTGCCTTAAAGACAAACCAGAAGAGGGAACTGAAAGAGAAAGAAAGAAACGTCATGGGAAGTGCTATTTCATTTTTCAACCAACCTTTTGACGCATGACTGATTGTGTAACCGATAATGAAAGGAAAAAAAGCGGAGGCGGACTCGTGCCCAAAGGTGATATAAATTATTAAAGTGAATCAATTTTGACTGAGTAGTCAAATGGATAATGTCAAATGAGATTTCTGAAAGAAAATGAAACTAACTTTAGCAATACCTAACAGATACTTTTTTGAAGAACGCCTCAACTAATTTTCACATTTTTAATGAACATAATTTGTCAAGTGTCATAGGTACTGCTAATTGTCTGCGGCCCAACATCAAGAGTTGCATTTAACATTCGAATACGCGAAAATCGTTTTGTACGTCTTCGTAAAAACATAAATCAAAATGTCCTACCTGCAGGAAAAAACTGCCTGTAGAACCTCACTCTCTCTGAAAGGACATTGGGGCAAAGAAAACGGAAAAGTAAATCCTTAATCTTCAATTCAGACAGCAGACCTTTTTAAGACTGAGGGTGTTTTTATTACGGGGCCTCACAGACTTTGCTTAAGGATGAAACTTCCTCTGTTGCGATAGACGGGCAATATAACGTCTAGAGATAATTCCCTGAGAGGCTTCACCACAAATAAAACAGTGTTGCTCCATAAAGAATAAACAACGGAAATAGGCTTTGAAATGATTTCGTTCTGACGTACATCAAGAGAACGAGAAGACTAGAAAAAAATGACTCGTACAAAACTTTGTATAATTGGTTCTGATGAATCAGTGGCATTTCCCATAAATATTCTTGAAGCATGAACTCTCTGGCAAAAGTCGACATGAGCTACGAATACAATTTGCCATGTCTTTCGGTTTACGAGAACAATTTTACTTTCAACAGGAAAACGAACGCGAGCAAAAACGTATTAATAAATCCGTACCCTGATAAGTTAACGTTTGTAATTTCCGGCATCATTCCTCAAATATAAACACAACAGTTCCTGGTATTATGAATAATATTGAGGGGAAAAAGCTTTGAAATTTCCACTTGGGTTTGACGTACATAACAAGAATATATATTTTTTGCTGTTAAAGACAGGAAAACAATTATGGATATCTGTGGAAACTTAACATAAGTGATTACTTATGGCAATTCGCTCGCCAGAATCACCATCTCTGCTCAGCTTTCTCAAATCGGCAGTTCCCTATACCTTAAAAGGTAATTACGTATTCGTTTACCAGAACAGATTCATAATTTGTCAGTTCTGAACTTTGGAAGAGGCTAGATAATAGTTTTATGTCAGCATAATGTTTGGGGGAGGTTTTGATGTTTCTTGGAGCCTTTCTCGTCCAGTTGTGACTTAATTGTAAATTCTGTTCAAACTATTGTGCGATTTTTGTGGGATCGCGAGTATTCTGCAGGAAAATGTTGTGTGCTCTTTTGTTTCATTTGTCAAGAAATAAAAGCTACCGTTTCATTAATTCAAAACGGCAGAAGTAATAACGTCTTTGCCGGGATGGTAAAAATGATGACAAAAATTGATTTGAAGACAAAGAGTCAACACGAGCAGCTAAAATGTATTTCACTTTTTGACCCAGCTATCGATACGTAGTGGTGATAAATACCTAAGTTCTCTCTACGTTAACATAACATTTTCGAGCAGATGATTTACCAGAATGCGCGACCTGGTCGACCCAGAGGAAATTTTTGCCCTCTTATTAAGAATTGTACGAAATGAAGGTAAAACAGTCCGGATAATTTTGATGGGCTCTTGGAAGAGGGCCAGTAGAATCAGCAATTTTAGCCTTCTTACGTTTGTCGAAGAAAAACGCACCCGTGCGCGAAATATGCGTTTACATTAAGCCCGATTGCCGTTGCCGCAAAACACATCTCTTTTATGCAATGTCACAGAACGTAGTACTTCGCCGGGAATCCATCGGAAGTAAAACGTTTTCTTTAATTTCGCTGAATATGAGCAACTCAGGAAGACGGCGGTATAGCTCGCTCGCTACCGCAAATTTAAAAAAAATAAAATTCAAGTTTTTGTGTGGGAAGAGCAATGGGATTCGCAGCATTGCAAAATTAAAAATAAATCAATTAAAAAAGAGCCATAGGATTGCGCTCTTTCGAATGCGGCATGTTGCAAACTGAAAATGGTAAAATCGCTCGTCGTGCTCATAATTGTTTTGTTATGCTTTTTTTCTGGCTTCCCGTGTAGCTGGCGTTGTCGCAGCTCATTAAAGCTTGATATTATAGGTTGTCACTATCTAAACAAATCAGTGTGTGATTTCAATTTCCTCCTTGTCCTTTTCGTAGAAGTATACCATGTGTCATTAGCGTAGTGTTTCGAGAAAAATAAGTCAGCAATGTTTACAACAAAATTAAACAACTTGATCATCAAAGGCAAATATGGCATTGAATAACTAGCTTTGCCCTTAACACGATACACAGAAATGTTAAATTCTATTGTTCCTGTTCAAAAATTCTCGAAAGATAATAGCAAAGCATATTGAAAACAGCATTTAGGTTTTTACCTCGAATCTTCCTATTTCAATATGCACAAGCAGTGAAAACTTGGTCGTCAATTTTGTTCATGTTAGAAAATCCTTAGATTAAAGTATTTCGTTACTCCACTATACCATTTCAGAAATTCTTTTAAATCAGGCTGTTTAATACTACCTATGGGAGGGTATTTTAATAAGATTCTAAAAGTCTTCTTAACACAGATGCACTCGCAAGTCTTAAAGTGAAAATGAGATAAGGAGGCATCCAAAGGGATCTTTGTGACCAAAAATTCTTCGAAACGTCAGGACAACGATTTTTTATGTGCTCACCTATGTTTTCAGTGGTTAAAGTTTCCTCTCGGCCGTTGGACAACTTGTGAATAACCCTGACACACCTGAAGAATAGAATATTCAAGAATATAAATAAAGATCACTTTCAAATGATTATTTACCATTCATTTAATAACGCAAGTTACCAAATCACATTAATAACATAAATAACCTGAAGATATTTTTCCAATCCGCGATAATTCTTCTGATAATATTTGCAACGACCAGTATAAGCAATGACTGGTTGAAAAAAACAAAGTTCCTCACAAAAAGCTGCAATTTGTAATAGCAAAAGAACGATCCAAAGGCACTTTTTTAAAACAGCGATGTCTGGAATTTTGAGGACACTGATAGTTTTGTATTCACCCTGATGCATTTAGAAGTGAAAGATCTCTCTCCGTTTTATAAACAATAAGAATTTGCACACACCTGAAGAACAAAATGTTCAGGAATCGAGGAAAGAAAACTTTAAAAAAATTGCTTATTATATCCCTTTTCACACAGCTGCTGCAGTTTGCGATTCTCAGCAGGGAGTTTTTTTCTGAAACTTCAATTGCAAGACTACAATGCTGATCACACATCGTTTTGCAATATTTCGGACAATACCGGCAAAATAAGACATTTTCCGAAAGCTGAATCACTAACTGGAAGTAAATCTTACTAAAATATATATTTTCCATTTTTCAAACAATCGTCTTTAAGCCAAAGTATTATCCTCGTTGAAGATAACCACCTAGCCACCTCTGAGTTATTCTTGTAACCGACAAAAGTCGCTTATCGTAGCCACAAACTGCAACGCCAAGTAGACATCAATAATCAAACTAAATTGACAAGACTTCATGGACTGCCAATGGTCTTAAATAAACCATGTCAAAGTCAGTAAATACTTCGAAACAGAAAGAAACGACGAAAATTAATCAATCTTGACTGCACTTTTGACAAGCGCGCTGCTTTATAGCCCAATTTCGTTTAAGGTAAATAACATCTAGAGGTGAATTTTCACATTTTTAAAATCTTCGCGACAGGCAGATAGTGAAAACTCCTTTCGTCAATTGCTTTTAATGCCATTCATGCAGATTTCGTTTACAGCTGGCGTATCGCGGCAGTTTTAAACTTTTCTCATAATTTTACTTATCTTCTAGCAATCACGACAAATCTTTATTATTTAAATCTGGTATTAATGAGACAGCTGGAGAAAAATAGGTCACCTATGCTAAATTTAACCCAGTCGGTGGAGACTGTCCCCATTCTTTTTGTTCTGTTTAATATTCGTCACAAGGTTCATGAAAGCTATTTACATCCTTTAATGGTCAAATTTCCCTTCCGAGCTATTTGTTTGCATGCATTGAAAGATGAGCCTTACGTTTTAGACATTTAAAAAGAACGGCTGATTACACAAGCAGTTATCGCTTCGTTTCAGTCTTTGAAGCTATCGTGTTTCGTTTCGCGAGATTATCACAAAATAACTTGCACACAGAAACGACTGCGAAAAAAGCAAAGAATAAAATAGACGTTTTACGGACATAAACATTTCTCTCTTAGGTCAACACGTTCCTTTTCTCGTCCTTTCTCTTTACTTTGTGTCAACCTCTCCATCAGATCTTTGAATTTAAATTCGAGAACTTGTGTTAAAGTTACCTGAAACGGATCGTTGTGTAATGCCTCGCTTACCTTGTTACTCAGTAGTTACCGCCAACAGCATAAGCAACAGTTGACTTAGAAAGCAGGAGCCAACGTTAATTGCCCAAAACATTCGCATGATTATCTCAACCTATATTGGTTCTCCTTAACTTCGTTCACTTAGGACAAAATAGCCAAACAATTATGAATTATTTATCTTCTCGCGCAGATGACATTCAGCAATCAAAGAAAGCTGGGTGACAGTTGGTCATGTTTGAATAAAAAAGGAGCCCTTATTTTCCACGCAGTCTTGATATGTCATAATTCCAAAAAGAATGTTTTCAACCAAAGAAACAATCAATCTTAGATTTTTCACCTGAATGTAAGTAACTTTGTACTGTCAGTGGGTATTAAATATTGTACTGATAAATCATTAGACTTGAAACTCATATTTACTTGACAGCAAATAAACCATTTGACAAGCACTCAAAAGAATGGGGCTAATGTATCTCTAGCAAGAGCTACCAGGCTTTAAAGATAACGACATGAAACACTAGCAGGTGTTTGAAACAACTTCTTAGTCGGAGCTAATCCAAGTGGTAAACGAAGAAATTAAATGGTACATGTAAATGGTCAATTCCCCCTATGAGAGGTGCCTGCAGGGAATCTTGGTAGGTTGTATTGATCAACTTGGATTGGGTATTTGCTTTGATGAACACAACTACCATGATTCCCTGCAAGCACGTCTCATAGAGAAAATTGGCCATTATGCCAGCCTGAATCAAATATAAAAATCCATGTCCCGGTAATGACTTCATTTGCTTTAAAGCTTAATATTTTTTTACCGCTTTTGAGACGCATTTATCTTTCAAATTGTCTCAAATGAATTGACAGCTCTGGTCGCAACCGTTTTTGGCACTTAACCAAGTTTTATATTGCGTTGGTTAAGAAAATGGCATGTTGTAGTTAAAAAATAAAACTCTCTGAGACATAATAAGCCTTGCAGTTAGACAGAATCAGTGCTGCGGTTAGGCAGAGAATTGCACTGCAGATAGGCAGACAATTTCACTGTAGAGAAGCAGAGAGATGTCGTGCTGCGGTTGGATAGAGAATAGCCCTTTTTGGCGGTTAATTCCATTTGCATTGCAAAAGAATCCAACATGAATGTGAGGCAATTTTGTAGTTTTTGCCCCAAATTACCTCGCATTAACAGCGTAGACACGGAATGGGATAATGTAGGGACTGGACCGGTGGACTCTTGAACTGATAGACTAATTTTGGACCCTTTGCTGGACCAATGTTTGGAGTGTGTCTATTAAAGCAAACGTTTTGTTGAGCCTCCGCTATAAAGCCTGGTGGTTTCTTGGAGGTCTCCTCGCCCTATGATATCGAAATTGTTTTTTATTGTGTTATTTCTTATAAGTTTTATTTACCACGCCAATCTTGAAATAGAGGAATCAAGACCAGCTTGTATCCCTTGCAAGGAGCAACCTTTACTGTCAGGTTTATTTTACACCGTTCGCGTTAGTCGAAAGCTCGTCGATGCTCTGAGAATTTAGAAAATGAAAATGGCTGGTTGGATTTTCATTCCAGTTTCTTTTTGTTTCATTTTCCTCAAATCAAATATTTTGAATTTTTTAAAACATTTTTAGTAAGCGTGCGTTAAGTTTGGTTTTATTGTTTCGAGACAGGTAAACGATAAATTATCCATTCTTTTTTTTTTTTTGATTAAGCGAATTTGTCATTGTCTTTCCTAATAGCTTATCAATGGGGAGTACCATATTACAATTTTTACTTCATCTATTTAGGCTCACAAAAAAACGCACACAAAAAAATGGGCTGAAAACAACAAGTTAAGCTTACATATCCAGAGAAATATTATTTTGACAATCAAACAGTGGCCACCGAAAAGCGATTAGTGTCAATTATAAAACTTTGTACCAACCAAAAAAAAAGCACAGTTGGCATTGTAATTTACAGACGGAACGCCGTACATCCTTTTATCTCAGCACAACTATTTTCAAACAATATGAAAAAGTTGCGGCCACCGTGCCCCATCGATTTGGTTGAAATTTGGCATGCAGTCTTGTTGGGTGGATGCTAGAAAGTTCCAATTCTTTTTACTTTCGAAAATGTCGAGAGGGTCGAGTGACCTTGACGGCCCGCCAATATGGCCGATCAAAGGAGTTCTTCTGATTTAAGTGCCGAACCTATCATTAGTTTCTCGATACCTTTTTTTACTAGTATAAAAAACGATCCTTCTCTGTTGTATTTGTCAAAATAAATCCGGAAAATGTTACGGTTTGAACGGCCAACGGGCAGATAATTTTCGTCGCTTCAAAGAGTCACAAATTGTATTCAAATTATGAGGCTGACATCCAATTTTATTACGATTAAGAAGTAGCCATTTAACCTGAACGCAGCTTACTTACAGATGAATCGATCCATTAATAA
>NW_028301539.1:20667500-20720000 GCF_042242905.1 Orbicella faveolata
CGTAATCAAACTTTGGGTAGGAGCTGTAAGGGAATTCTGGATTCTTGGAACTGTAACTTTCGTACAAGGTCAAAAATTCTTCGTCACAGATGCTTTTACTGTCGTACAAAAAAAGAAGCAGGTTTCTCATTTCACTGAAAGATGACATTCTCTCAAACAGCTTATTTTAAAAGCCAACAGAGTTTGCTACCGACGTCGCTGCTGCAAAACTCGTCTAGCTGCTTAACGTTTATATTTTGGCGGGAACGACGTTGTTCTCTTCCCAGGCTCTTTCGGTCGCTAAAGTTGCCGTTGCCTCTAAAACGACCCGTGCTTAAGTTCCCTAATATGTGTTTCCACAGTAACTTCTGTCATCGTCACTAACAACTAGAGTGAATTTGAATATACAAGTTAACATACAAGTTTTTCAATACAGAAATTTTACAATACAGAAAAACCGTGCTGAAAAATTAAAATGAAAGAGACAAATTAGCATGAATTTGCTGATTTAAAGCAGGCTCCTGCCAATTGATTGACGTAGCTTCTTTAATTTTTGCCTGAAACTTTGTGACGCAGAGTCCAAAATGGTGAAAGACTCCGCAGAACAAGAGTTATACATTCCTCCGAAGCCTGTAGATGTTTGAAAACGTCAGAGCTTTTGTCTGAACAGAAGCGTTCACGTACGCGCATGGAAAAATGACGATTGGTCTCGATGGCATTACAATTAGCACACAAAAATTTTTAAACCACCCGAAAAAAATAGAGAAGATTCCTGTCGCCTTAATATAGTCATTTCCACACATTCTCCCTTATATGATACAAATAGCTGTGTTTGAAGACAGGTTCCTTAGATCCGTGTGCGATTTTAGCGAAATGTCAGTACTGCTAATGTTGACATTGAGTAAATACTGTAATTATTGCACATCCACGATACCGCTCGGAAGAGGAGCCCTGTGCTCGGGTCTTTACAGCGTTTCGGAAATTCCCTAGTACATAAAATATAAAACTGTATTCTCTCTCTAGTGAGAAAACGGAATATTTTATTCCGTAAATGTAGCTGCGATCTGCCAAGACGTAATTTCAATTGCACTGGTCACTCGGTTGATGCAAATATGCAAATAACGCCACAGTTCAAAAATAAAGGTAAAGTCCCTGTTTCACCGTTTAGAAGTTGTTAAATTTCTCTTTCTCTAAATCGCATATTAAGATCACCTACCATTTTGTGTGAAAAAGGAGTCCAGTAAGTACATGGATAACGAATGTCGAAGAGATACGGAGGATGACTGTTGACAAACTGATGTGAAATGGACGTGCCACACTTTCAGCACATGTATTTACTAATTAGGTATATTTATTTCAATTCTGTGAAACTGAAGACGAGATGATTAGGGTGAGGCAGGTGATTGTATTTTACTTTTACCTGTAATAGTTTGGTAATGTCACCTGTGCCTATTACTTTAGTCGTTGACATTTTTCGCACCTTTTTAACTTGAAGAATAATGTTTTCCAAGATGTAGGTAAGGTAGATATTCACTCGATCCTTCCTTCCTCCTTCCTTCGTTTCCTGTTAGACTTTTTATGAATCCGTTGACCTATGTGCAAGGTCTTCACAAACGTAGCGAAGTTCAAGGTATTTTCCGTGGAGGTGAAACAAATTTCTCACCGAGTGATTAGTTTAAATTTTATAGGCAATGTTTCTCATTTGTTCTTTGCATGTCTGACGCAAGTACTCAATATCTCACCGCAGAAATAATCTACATTGAGAAGATTACCGCACAGACGTCTCTGTAGATAGAAGTTAAGCTAATTAGAATAGCGCATTTCCCGATGGTGTCGTTTGACGGTACTCAACTGTACAAAAAGAACATATTAACAATTACAAAATTGATGAGCTGAATAAACTTACCGATGATTGAAGCCGGGATTAAACTTTTTAAAACGAGAAACGGACAGGAAAATTGAGCAAAATTCGAAAGATGCGTTTCGCCATAATTTACACGGTACTGTAAATATATCATGGCCATGGCGAAATGATATAACTAAATAGTTGGTGAAAAGAAGAAAAACATTACACAGGGCTGGGAGTTCTGCAGTCACGCCCCCCGAAATATCGCCTTGGAAAGGGAGGAGGGCGAAGAAAAAAAGATATCATTAAAATAGGGGGCATTCGTATTTGGTCACCCGACCAAGTACCAATAACCCCACGGAACAGGGCTTAACTGTGTTGCATGATATTTAACGAGACGCGATGCTCTGCTTGTGGTATAGTGATTCCATGCAGAACACAGTATTATATTTCTAAGATCTTCCAAAAGATAACAAAGAAAGAAAAAAAAAATCGAAGCCCGCACCAGGAATCTACTATCAGGAATGCCTAAGTGATTGTCAGTTTTAGATCGCATCAGGAGCCATAATAGTCCAGGTTCGAATTCGACATGACCGCTGATTAAAAGCACTGAGAACGCACTTGTTCAGGGTTAGCCTCGGCCTAAAGTAAAGTATTCACAAATTCCAGCGAGATGACCTGTTTACAGCTCTGTGTATTGTTTAATTTTCAAATTTGTGGCACCTTCCCGCCGGTATTTGTGAGGTTTTTTTTAGGTCGAGGCTAACCCTGTGCAAATGCGTTGTCAGTGCTTTTAATCAGCGGTCATGGCGAATTCGAAACTGGACTATTGGGGACGGAGACCGTAAGTCTTGGAATCCGCGCGCACCTATGATATGAGACAATTTTGCTATTTTTAGAGCAAATTGCGCCACCCTGACGACATATATCCGCGCGGATCCACGCACGTCGTGGGTTCTCGCGTGGATGTTGTCATGTTGCGTGATCAAATGGTGAGAGTTGCGAGATTCTCTTACGGATTTTTCACAGCGATGGCAAGGAATGAGGCAGGGAATAAGAACCACGCCGCTTATATGTAATTTCATGTTCTGAGCTAATGAAAAAGGTAAGTTCTTCAGGATGGAAAGCAAGACTTCAATTTCGCGCTGTGAATGAATATCTGCTCGCCCTAGTTGTACGCGTAAGTTTTTGCGCTTTTTTCTGCAAAGAAAAGTTATGTAACAAAACTCTCTACTCTGGTATCGAGTTAAGTTGTGAGTTTCTCAAACATTGCTTGATCATACCCAAACCCTGTTTTTGATAGTTTCTTATTGTTTCTGCTTTTTTGGCGACTTTGCAAAAGTTTTTGAAAGAAAAGTCTGACGCGTACAAATAGCTCATTTGCATACTGAGGCGCTTGCACTTTCATGTCCGAGTCGGTGTTTTTAATTGTCAACAAATCTTGACAAAGATTTCTTTCGTTATCTTTTGTGCTGAGATACTGCAACAGTTTTCACCAACGCCAAAAGGCTACTAACATCATGTGTGTTTCTTCAACATAGTGAAATTTTACACTGCGAAAATAAAATAGACAAGGAGTTTTGATAACTTCAACCAACAAAATCGAAATCGTTATTCGAGTTGATTAAAGAAAGCGTCATCGTAACTTTGTTGATTATTTCTGTTGTATTCACATATTTTCAGCTAAGCTTTTAAAATATGTTCTCAAAC
Source organism: Orbicella faveolata (assembly GCF_042242905.1). Lineage (NCBI taxonomy): Eukaryota > Metazoa > Cnidaria > Anthozoa > Scleractinia > Merulinidae > Orbicella > Orbicella faveolata. Next base: position 20,671,036 of record NW_028301539.1, read on the forward strand.
ATTTATCAACCTTAAGCATATTTACAACCTAGAGATATTGTATGAATTCGATGAACGTTTTCACACGAAAGTGCGGAATTCCAATTTTTCATATTTTACTGACTGTACAAAACACGCATCGGTCGCGACGGACTGGCAAAATCCGCGCAAGCTAGTGGCAAGAGGAGGGAAACTTTGAAGTCCTGAAACGCTGCCTTATACAACTAGTTTATTGCTGTGTTATGGAAAAGCTGTTAATCTTCAACATACGTGAAATTTAGAGTGGAGTAATGTGGAGCTTTTGCAAAAGAAGCAGCGGAACACAACTTGATATAAAGCGGGACATTCGACACTGTCTTCCTTTTTGTCAAAATGGAACAGCCTACGACGAAAATACTTAAGCAAAATTCCAACAGACATAAACGCTGAGTTGTGGGTCAAAAGCATAAAAAATTTCGGGAATTTCTGACGCCATTTCCCCCGTGCTACATTTGCAAAAATCCTCGCAGCATGTACCTGCGTGTGCCGGACGCGATGCCACAATTTGTTCTAAAAATAACAAAATTGTCCCGTATCATAGGGACAGCTCCAATACTAGAAATGGCGCGCGCCTACGTTCTCCATCCCGAATATGGCTCCTGATCACATCAGATATATATACACAACCTTACATAGATTGAGCGGTAAAACTCTCCTTGGTGGTTTGCCACGTCAGAAAGTAAATACAAGGGGAAGAAAATCACTGATAATAGACCTCTTTAGCTTGAGCAGTTTGTTTTCCTATAGCAGCCAACCTGATGATACTCTTGAGAATTCTTGCGTTCAAATTTTTAAATAGTCGCATGTATATGAGGGAGAATTTTAATATGGATAAAGAAATTCTTTAGAGAATATCACGTGGTCTACAATGGGAAAACAAACTGCCCAAACTAAAGAGGTCTATTTTAGGGAAAATGACGAACAAAAGAAAAATAATAGCAAAGAAAATTAGAATTTGCAATACAGGAATTTTATTACAGTTGAACCCGCTTTTTGGAACTCTCAGGGGAAACGAAAAATAAATCGAAATACCGGGAGGTGGAAATAACTGATAGTAAATGACTAAAGGGCCAATCCAAAAGAAGTGCAGCTTTTGAGTTCGAAACAACAGAGAATTCGAAATAACCGAGTTAGAATTAGCGGGGTCCAACTGTACTTGTTTTAAGCGCTAATTCTTTGTGGTTGTCTCAGACGTACATCACCGATGACTTCATGAATGTTTTCAACTATGTCACAACTCCTCGAGTATTCTCTTACCATTGCGTTTTGCACTGTTTCTGAACAATGCTAGTGGCATTTTTCGCCTCCATAACTCGATATCTAAATAATAACTGCCCAACGGATTAAAGCTCAGTTCAGTGGTATCAAAATTGCCACTGTTTACAGACGAGCCATTTTCCATGTTGACTGGCTCATAGCCTCTTTGACTTAAATTCGATTCTACTCATTATACCCACCTTTCCTAAAAAATATTAGGTGATTCGAAGAATTCTTAAATAGCGCCCGGGTAGCAGGGATTTGAGCTGAGGAGAGAGTTAAGGTAAGTGCGCTTGAGAGGGTTAATATCTACATTAGGTGCCGGAAAAGCACCATGCCCCTTCAACCCTCACCCTATCCCTCTCCCCCGCGAAGTAGCTCATGTTCGAGATATCCAAATAATGACATGGCACGCGGCTTTCACCCAAATTTCTACATTTGGTTTTGTTTTCTTTGTATCAAGTCATTTATGGTAATTAATAGACAAAGGAATCTTTAAAAAATGTAATTATGGGCAAGAGCCTTGGAGTCATGGTAAATTACTGAATATGGTCTATTACGAACAATTAACAATTATTGGACGAGATTGAGCTAAAGATCGTGATATGTCAGTCAGTGACGAGCAGATCCATTATTTGCCGGCACCTACGTCTGAGGTAAACGATCGTGAAAATCAGGGAAGAATAATGAGAGAAGAAACCATTTCATATTGAAATGTCTCTCCGAAAGCTCGGGGGAAGCGATCTGCTATCTTTCTCACAAGAGCGTGGTTACAGTTTTACTCCCTAAGAGTCCAGACTATGCAGATCATTTGAGCGCAAGACTATAAATGTAGCTAAATGAACCAGCTTAACATAGGTTTGGAATGTTAAGTCAAGCAATCACTGGTATTGAGTTAAACTTGAAGTAAATGAGAAACGTGTCGAATTTAAAATGGCCAATTCCCTCTGTGAGAAGCGTCTGCAGGGAATCATGATACGTGTGTTCATCATCTTGGACTGGATATTTGTTTAGATGAATACAACTACCATGATTTCCTGCAGGCACGTGTCATAGAGGGAATTGGCTATTAAAATCATCACAGTCAATGGAACACATAAGACCTCATTTGAACAGTTAAGAGTACCAGACAGAGTTTTATATGACCGAATAGTCAGCAATTGACTGTTGTTCATAGAATATAAGGGCATGTAAGGGGCACTCTTACAATCCAAAGCCTTCAATTTTGTGTATTTTGAAGTAAAAATTCAGTTGTTCTATCACAGAACAGACAACAGTGAGAAAACCCATTTTAATTGTGTATTTCCAAAATTACACACTGATTACCTAGTAATAAATGTATCCATGCTGTTTATCAAAGTAGGGCAAAAAATTAAGCGGCAAGCCCTAGTGTAAGAACCCTATGAGAGCACATTGAAAGTAGTGGTTTTACTCGTGACACCAAAATTCAGGTATCAATCTATTAATGGAAATAAAACTGGAATTAACTTTACTTGACCAAACTGCTTATTATGTTCATGCGGGAATATATTGTGAAATATTCAGTCCATTATTGTGTACACGTATGTGAATATGAACAGAGTTTATTATTCTAACCATATAAATATGAAACGTTAAAACTAGACTTGATTAAGGAACTTAAAAGGACAGTATCATTAGCTGCGCATGTGCGAGTTTCGGGTCTCAGATCGCTCACGTTGTCGTTGTCCGCCAAGATTCGTTTTGTTTTTTTTTTATTAGACGTGCTAAATTTTGTTGATAATATAACGCAATTCCGTGCATAAAGATAAGTTACATACAATCAACTACAGTGGAACCCCGTTAATACGGTCACCAACGGGACATGAAAATGTGGCCGTATTTACAGGGTGACCGTATTAACGGGGTATGGTTAAATTTCATGGCAGGTCTAAATTGAGTGGCTTCTCAACAGATATATCTCCATTGCACTTTTAAACCACTGCTCTTTAATAAGCATTCGGAATGCAGATATAATTCTAAATGGGAAGATGAACATAATTGTTTGTGTGGCCGTAAAAAAGGGGTAAAATAATAAAGGACTATACAGGTTGGGATTTCAGAATGTGGCCGTTGGCCGTATTAACGGGGTGGCCACGTTAACGGGGTTTTCCTACAAGAAATGCATGGGCATTTCGCCGGGACAAAAAAAAAAATTGGCCGTAATAACGAGGTGACCGTAAGGTAGTGTTCCCATGTACTACAATAAACTACTACTTGCCTAAAAAAAAATCACAATTACAATACCTACTTACAATAAACTACTTACAATACAATATTTACAATAACTTACTTACAATACGGCAATTACAATTAACCACTTACAATACACTACATACAATAAACTAATTCTTGTATACATGTAATACTTAGACTAAACTAATAACTGTACATTACCTACAATGAACTACTTACATCTTACAAAATAATCTAAATCTTACAACAAACTAACTAAAAAAGTCTGCTTACACCAGACTGCTGACAATACCGAGATCATCTAAACGATTCGAATTACTTTGTTAAGGAGAAAATAATGAGAAATTCACTTGAAGAAAGCTAAAATGCCATTTTTTAAGCAAATGGCTTCGTTTACTCAAAATGTTGAGAAAAGTTACTCACAATATGACCAGAAGAACCTTCCGTAAGGGCTTACGGAAGGTGGTCGCTTATAAAAGCTTAGACCATATTGGGTCAAAAGTTTGCCTCACTGCAGAGACTTTCCGCATGTTTTAGATGTTTCATTCATATTAAAAGTCAATTTCGTAAAAAAATCCGGTACTTCCATCTCTTGTACTACCTAGGAATGCGATAATGTTACATCACCTTATTACCCAATTTATGCTCTATTATCTGTCAATGGTCGCTTACGGGAGGTTAAAAACAAAAGAAAAGACTTTTAGCTCTGAAAGTGTTCGCGGTCGCTTCCGAGAGGTGGTCGCTTACAAGAGGTTCCAAATATAGTAATATCACTTGGAAACGTTTTGCACTTTGGAAAACTGGTCGCTTACGAGAGGTGGTCGCAACGGGAGGTTCGACTGTAAAGTGAAAACCCAAAATAGTGAGTAGAAAACACTCTTTATTTTGAGTAAACGTTTTGATGAGTATTTTTACTCACAAAATTGAGTACACATTACTCAAACTAATTGCTTATTAAATTACAACACAGCTGACAAATTAGACTGTCTAAACGGGTACAATGATGCTATAGAAAGCTATATAGGTAAACGAAACTGGTTTGTTCATTTCACGACAATGTGTAGAGCTGTTGGAAGTGGCTAAATTGTCATTTAGCATACATGCATAAATAGCCTGGTTTACCTTGTCTAGTTGTTCTGCCACCAACGGCACTAAATGGGGACAACATCTTAAGTAAAACTTTATTTACAACTTATTTCTTAACATGACCTAAAATATATTGCTTTCAGATCAAATTCATAACATTCTCTTAAAGTTCAAAGTTGTTATAAACAAACCGAGTCAGCCTGGTGTATGTGATACAGGCATGGAAATCATCGCTCCTCAGGGCAACCCAGCTCATTTAACAAACGCAGCCCTAAATCGTGTCTCAACTACTTTTGCTACCAAAAGTGTATTAAAATATGTCAGTAAAAGCAGACAACTCTGTATTTAGGGACCACAAAGAAATCCCTGGCATATCAACAAAAGCCCTTACACTTCCCAAGGGGATGCAAATCAACAAGCTCAGCTTGCTTCACATATTACAACTCATTTTCTGGTTCAACCTTGAGGGCATTCAAATGAGTGACATATTCAAGAACTCTCAAGGTTGTCTACCGTAAAATTAATTTATTCCCATCTAAAATGAAAAGTCCCCTGACTGGCGCCAAAATTGGAATGCCATGCATAATTCCAACTATAATAACACAGCCCCTGCAATATTTAGTGCCATACACTTTTTCCCAGGTGGTTCTACTTGAAAAAAATTAAAGAAATAATAAATAAATTGATTAATTAATGAAAAGGGTTTAAAGTGCCATCAACATTATGCAGTAATAAACCGGATAAATGTAAGAGGTAATTACAGAATAAAGTCAACTAAATTTCATCTCTAAAATCCCAAAGCCCATTTATAAGTAATATAAATTTAAGTTAATGTGAACAACCATGAAAGGGAGGTGAGAGAAGTTACATGACCCATGTATTCTTAATATACATTTCTGTCACGCAATATCCCGGTAAGACAAACACTTTCACATCGTGTCGAAAGGTCAAATTCACCTTTTGCGTCATTATGGCGTGTTATTCCCGGGCCAATCGTATTTATGCTTTGCCATTATGTCAATCAAGACCATGCGGTCTTATCTTCACATCTGTAGTTCACTTCAAGTTCTCTGACCTCTCAGAGTGTTGTGAAAAATTCCCGTCCACCCAAACCCATTTGGCTCTCTTTGAGCATAGTGTTAACAATTAAGTATAGTTTTATCAACTGTTTTGCGACACTTAATCATACTGCTATGCAGTAGTTGTAGTTATCCGGCTTAGTGCTGTTGGACTTGAGCAGTATACTTGCTCACTGATACATTGTTATAATTGTTATTGTTAGTGTCACGCCAGGTGCTGTTTTGGACACATGGACCATGCTTGCTCATTGAGCTTTACTTACAAATGTTATAACATTAACTTGAAGCCGACAACAGCTGCCTCACGTATTTTGTTCTTTGCTTCTGGTCACAACAGATTATGACCTCTGATTTGTTAGCTTAACAGGCTTAGAACTTTCTGATTGTTTCATTTCATATAATAAATAAACTATGGGAGGGGATGAAGTGCTCCATATAGGTCGCCTCTTTGCCCCATAAACTCACATGGCCAGCTGTCGTGGCAGAAAGGGCCCCCCAGATAGCCTTGTTACCAAGGAACCAAACCTCTGTAGTTTGTTGTTCTGATTCTTCCAAGGGGGAGCCTGGGAATTAGGACCCCAGCGAGAGGATTAGGACCTCTCAGTAGCCTGGGGACTACAGGAACTTCTGGAAAGAAGGGAGAGGATTATGACTTCTCAGGGCCTGGGGCCTTAGGACCCCAGAGAGAGGATTAGGACCTTTCTGCAGCCTGGTTGTTGTTGCTTAATAATGTTCTCATTGTTTTGGTCCTCTCGTTGCCAACCACCTGACCCGTGTCATCCTGGAAGATTCCTATCAGCAACTCGAGCACTTCATCCCCTACCCCTTTTCTCCCATCAAAAGTTGTTGCTGTCTTTGATTTCATGGGTTGGGAGCATTAATACAAATTATCAATTGAAAAAAGCCTCAAAGGCTCTTTTACGCAATCCCCTACCCACCCTTGGTTTATCCCCACCTCTTCCCTAAATGATAAATCATGACAATTTTGGAGCAACGGAAACAAGGCAAATTTACCATTAAAAGAAGAGCTGGTCTTGTCTGTTGCCTCAGGCCCATTTTTAAAGCTCATTTCAAGCTTTCTGAACACCACAACTTGATCAATTTGCGCAAAGAAAAACTCAAACCAATGATAATTTTATTGCTAATTAAATAGTACATTAATCATGTTGATGAAACATGGAAATGATGTGCTCAAGAGACATCTTTATGTTACAAAAATAATTGTGTTGATTAAGTGAAATATTAATTGCTATATTTCATAAAGCACAAATAAGGGTATTATTATAAATCCAAATAACTTTCTTAAATCTCAAACATACATGTTGAATAAAAATAAATAGTGTTCAATTAACTCAGATTGTCTTTCACACCTTGTAAGAGTGTCACGTCCCCAGATATATCTGGACATAGTTCTTACAAATTCTCCAAGCCACTTTCAAGGACAGCTGATTTTTGATTCTCGACATGACGAGAATCAAAAATCCCAAGTACCTGAAAGAGATTTTAGCCCAAGCGCAGTCTCACTCAGTGAAAGCAGGTGTCTACTTAAAGTATTTGGGCAACTGCAGCTTTAACACACACCAAAACCCAGATACCATAATAGAGTTCACAGAGGGAGATGTCGCAAACCTTGCAGCTATTGAAGAAGATCCTGAAAGAGTGAAGCAGGTAATAAAAAAAATTAACTTAAAACACAATTCTGACCAAACAATTAAAGAACTTTTAAAGAGTTTGGGTTCTGCTTGTAACACTCTGGGATATGTTTCTGCATAACCAAAAGACATACATGTATTGTGTATAGATATATACAGCCCTGTATATAAAGGAAACAGGACATCGTGTCTTTCAATTCAGTCTGTAATCATATGCATACTCGTCATTAACAAATCAGACTCCTGCTTCACGGTTGTCCGATTTTTGTAACTACTCGTATGATTACAGACCGAATTGGACTCCACTCAGTCCTATTACCATTATTAACTGTGTCAATAGCAAAATGCTTGAATCTGATTGGTTCTTAAAAGCCCTTATGTATGGCTTAATTTGGCTGTTGCAATGTCAAAACTGTCCGATTTGACCAAGCCAGTGTCGCAGGCGTATAAAGGGGATGGGGTGGAGGAGGAGGAAGAGATTTCGAGGAGATTTCGGGATAGGGAACGCCTGCTACAAAAGCCCATTCTTTTGCATCTCCGCGTACTGTGATCGGATTGATAGAGCTGTCAGTTCAAGGACCAATCAGAAAAAGGCACGCCCCTTTCTGCATGACTAACTTTACACGGGAAGGCGCGAAAAAATATTGATAGCAGCGAGCGTTGTGAGAAAATCTTCAAGCCGTGTAATTTCCGCAACTCCCACAAAGGTTTGTAAAACAGGAAGAAAACCAAAGATAGACATTATAAAAAACAGCAGCTGCAGATTTTGTGGAGTAAACTTTACTTCTGGAGGAGGAAGAGTGTCATTTGAAAATCTATTTTCGCCGTCGGGCAGAGAAGAAAGTGCCGGGCTGATTTTAGCTGAGTGTTGTGGCTTGATTGGGTTTCCACTAACGAGGGACGAAAACTTCTCAGAGCGGGTCTGTCGATCTTGTGGTTGCAAAATAAGAAATGCAGCTGAACTGTACAGTTTTATTCAGCAAGCAGTATGCAGCACAAGAGACGATGAAGATTTAAACTGCAAGAATTTGGACGATCGATGCAAAAGACAACTTTCCACCACTAAAGGAAGCAACACCAAAAAACAGCTTTTCGGAACACACGGTAAACGCAACCAAAAAAGTACCGGAAAGGTTAATTCCAAAAAAGCCTTGTTTTCGGAAAGCTTGACAACGAGTAATTCTTCGGAACTTGAAGAATTGATCAGTGAAATCGAAACCTTCAAATGGATTAAACTTCTGGTGGTTGAATCGCAGAAGGATGGTCTACAGATTCCTGTAAAAATTTCTCTGGGCAAATGATTGTGAGCGACGCGAGAGCTTTTCAAAGTACGTTAAAAATGCAGATATTTGACCATCCGTCGTCAAATTTCAATTTACGGGTTAGACATATTTTAGCACGCGCCACATGTCTTGAGCTATATTAAGTTGAAATAGACACAGAGCTGATAATTTCGAAATGTTCTAACCTTATTTGCTGTAAAAGGCAGGTCCAAAAGCCGATTTGACGTGTTTCTGTCACCATTCGTCGCACGTAAAGCAGAAGTTTGCTTTTGTTTACACAACGTCCAATGTACATCGCCAACTGTCAACTTATTTAATGGTCGAATACCATGAATCTATGACCCTGTTTCGACACATATGATCACCACTGCAACTAAGTCAAAAACGGCTAAGTGATTTGTACATAGTTGCTTGCTTTGCACTACACCAAAATATTAGGTTTGATCATCGTTTGATCTATTGCTGCTTGAATCCTTGCTTGTAGCGGTTCCTTGTTTGTTCGTCACGCAATGCTGTCATCCCACTTTAGGGGGTAGCGGTAGGACAATTCCTATCCTAATACGTAAGGCTCCGTTCGGCACACAATCTTGTTGAGTAGGAAGAGATTAAATTAAGCAATGAAAAGAATAAATAGTTAACCATTGCCCTTGTTGTCATCTTTTACCAGACCACCGCTACCTACACGCCCTGCGTAAATACTGTAACGCTAAACTCGTACCAAGGTCTTTTCGCGCTGTGCAATTATTTTTGGTTTACGTATAATACAGTGGGCTACCCTCGGGGAAATGAAAGGTGGCCGCTTAATAGAGGTTGGTGTACCTTGAATATTTTTTCACTATCGGGTTATAAATTTCTTTGTAAACATGGAGTCAATTCAAAGCAATTATTATAGACGTCATCCTCGGAGACCCATGGGCAGTTTAGTGGGAGCGGGGAAACGTCTAAACGGGTGAGAAAAAAGTTCGGGCGAAGACCCGTTTAGACTTTTTCCCCGCCCCCACTAACTGCCCATGGGTCTCCGAGAATAACGTCTATCATGATTATCTTGAATTAACATGTTTACTAAGAAATTTAGCTAAATTCATAACCCCATGGTGAAAAATTATTCAAGGTAAATAATAGCATATTCGTTCTACCAAGAGTCCAGGTAAGTTTAATTTATTGACGACTCACCTTCTCTACACAGTGATCTAAGGACTGCCAATTCTCCATACGCCTCTCTTAAAGCAACGCCTTTTGGTCTTCGAATTAGTCTTCCGAAACACAGAAGTAATAGTAGTAGTAACTTTTGTTATCCAAAGGCTCCTTTAAATGCAAATGTGCCTTACTAAAAGTTGAAAACTAAGATAAGTTACGTATTTAGATTGTAATTACATTCAATGATAAAACGAGTTTGCATTCACATGAAAAATAATTATGTTGACATTACATTTCTCACAAACCTTGATCTCGTTGGAATTCCGCAAATAAAAAAATCATATGCATATAAATAAAACCAAAAGCATGCTCACCTTTTACCTGTCCACGTTTCAACTGTGTGAGATTCGTCGATTACAATTGCACAAATGTTTTGATTAAGTGGTGAATTAGGGTCGATCAGCATTTCTCTGAAGGTCTTCTCCTTGACTTTCTCAGCTGTTGCATAGAGAACTTTAAAATTACATTTGCGAATTTCTGAGGCCATCATGTCTCTGCTATCAACTGCAGAATATCCTATTCATTTCATGTCCAGTATCTGATCTTTTATGATGCTAACCAACGGAGAAATCACCAGAATCGTTGCTTTACCATTCATTTCAAAGTCCTTGGTGTGAACAAACATTTGATATATCAGGCTTTTGCCGTATCCTGTGGGCAACACCACTAATACATCTTTTCCATCTAGAAGAGATTTTACTACAACTTCTTGCTCCGGTTTTAACTTAAATTCACTACGAGCAACGACATTCAAATCAGCCAAAGCTCTTGCTAACACATCCACTTTGGCCGACATTTTGGTTGTTTTCGCATTACACAAACCCGTCCTATTGTCCGATTAACCAATCAGAATTTTGCAGCTGCCAGCGACCGCAGAAATGAACCAATAGGGGTCTTTATAGCAGGCGTTCCTTTTCCCCCTACCCCCCCCCCCCCCACTCCTCCGTTTTTTTTTCCTCAAATTCTCTTCCTCCTCTCCCACCCCCTCCCCTTTATACGCCTGCTATGCAGGCTAGATTTGACCTGTCTGATTATTAGCAGCCTGTAATGGGATAGGTGAAATCACACAGTTCAACAGCCAATAAAAGTTTAGTACCAGATGCAACTAACCAATGAAATTTTACTTCTGAAGTTAGTACAATTTCCGGTTATGGGTCGTTGGGTGGCATTATGGCTAAAAAGTTCTAAGCAATGTTTTTGCTTTATTAGAAAGTCGAATTGTGAGTTGAGTTTCATGCATTTTGTTATTAACACAATTAATTGGTAATAGGACTTCTTGTGGTACAATTCAAGGGTAATCCTACTTGTAATTTCAAAGCGGCCTTGTGCAATTTGAAATTACTCGCCCAATTACTCCCAGAGTTGCACTCCACTCAGTCCTGTTACCATTTCTGCTACCATTACCGCTACCACTACGATGCCTACTACTACTCCCACTACTACTCCCACTCCCACTCCCACTCCCACTACCATTACCACTACCACTTCTGCTCCCGCTCCCACTACCACTCTTCCCGTTGGGTTGCTCTGCAGACACTTTTTCTCGGTAACTCCAAAAGGCTGTCATTCAGCAACAATAAACTAAAATTACCCGAAACTTGGCAAAAGCATGGCTAAGACTAAGATCTATGTAACTGTAGTTTATGAGTGTATTCTGCTTAATTGCGTCGACGAAATGGTCTAGTAGAGGGAAAAGTGTGTCCGTTTGGTGCCATTGCTGGCCGTTTGTGCTGATAAATCGCTTTAAAACCCAGAAATAGACCAATGTTGGCTTTAGGTGTCTTAAACAGGCTCATAGAGCTGCGGCAAGTAACTCTAGTAATTTAAAAAAGCAGATATTTTGTCCCAAAAAGTTCACTAAAGGTATAATGTCAAGTGGGTGTTTCAGGTTACGCGAAAATTGGGAAGCGTCATGTTTGCACGTTTTTGACTTTATCCTTCTCCAACTCTATCATTTTATGAGAGTTAGATGTGATTTTCACCCCAAAATTAGATGTGTGTAAGGGCAATGCGTATGTAAAGTTTGAGCTAAATCCTGTTTATATGGTGCTGTCAGCACTTCTTTTAGGGAGGAATGTTTGAGTGCGACAAAATGCCTGCAAAGCGCCATTCTATCAAAGTGTGCAATTTTTGCACTTTTGCAAAAGAAGTTGTCTTAAACCGTGAGAGTTAGCCCATTTTTTGTACACAACATTAAAGAATATGTTTTTGTATGCTTGTGTGCAATGTTTCAATCTATTAGGTCTTAAAGGTAATTTTTTTACAGATTTTTAAAAATATTTTCATGTCTGCAAAGCCCCACAAAATTGTGATTTTGGCTAACTCTGGAGAGATTTAGCACCTTTATTTACGAAGGAATTTCCTTGCTTCCCAAGTACGTTTCACAACTGTCTTTGCTCTTTATAACCATGTACTTTTTTAGATCAAAAGAAAGACATCTCGTTAAATTCCACAGTTTACAAAATGCACCAAGGCTGCAATCACAGTAAATTTTGAAAAATTCTCAAAAAAAATAATTTGCATGGTAACTTTACAAAACTTGTCTAAAACAGAAATCTTGTTAATGCCTTCATATTAAAAGTATAAAAAAAATAATGGCTGCAAACGCATTCTGTAGATATTTGTTTATGTCATTGATCAACAATGCAAATGACGTTGAAATGACACAATGTAAATGACTTTCATGTTCGAATGTCTAGAACTTCACCAATATTTTAGCCTTTCCTGACTCAGCTGCTGAAAACTTAACTCTTTGCATGAACTGTAACATTTAAGAGCTTGGCGTGCAACACTGGAACGTCCTTTAGAGGGCAAGTTTTTTTAACGTTTTCTGAAAATACGTTTTTTACATAATTAGTGACCATTCATAACATATTCACAATTCGTAAACTGAGTAATCTCCTAGCTTGATATTAGGGACCTTAAGCATAGACGACGACGAAGAAGAAGACGACGACGAATAGTACCGCGTGAAGACTGGGACGGAACGGTCCGTTCACGGTGCGAAAACGGCGGGAAATCCGAAACTTAAGCTTCGCTCGACGAGAACGTGAACGTAAACAAAAAATCACAGCACAGTAAATCAATTTTTCGTCGAGATGGTTTCTTTTCACGAGCTTCAAGAACTTTTTCTCTTTAGTCACGCTCAAGGCATTTTAGATGATGAAGAACTGTTGTTGTTGTATGAGGAATACTCGCCAAAAAATCCTGATTTTTGCTATGAGAATTTTGGAAGGTTTTCTCTGGAAGATATGAACGGTGCAGAGTGTTTGGCAGAATTTAGATTCAGGAGGCACGATCTTTCACTTCTTGCCGAAGTCCTTCAAGTACCAGACAGCTTTACGTGTTACCAAAGAACCGTATCAAGTGGAATGGAAGCGCTTTGTATTCTTCTGAGAAGATTATCTTACCCCTGCAGATTCAGTGATATCATTCCACGATTTGGTCGACCGGTTCCAGTGTTAAGCATGGTTAGCAACCAGGTGCTTGACTACATATACGATACACACGGTCACAGAATCACTCAGTGGAATCACCAAATTCTCTCTCAGCCCTTGCTGCAACTGTATAGTGACACTATTGCTGCCCAGGGTTCTCCCTTGGACAATTGTTTTGGATTTGTTGACGGGACGGTTCGTCCAATTTGCAGACCTGCAGAGCATCAGAGAGCAGTCTATAACGGCCACAAAAGAGTACATGCTTTGAAGTTTCAGTGTGTTGCCCTTCCCAATGGTCTGATAGGTCATCTATATGGCCCCGTAGGTAAGAAATGGTTCTAATAATTCTTTATTTTGTCATATATTTCTATATCATTCATGAAAACAGTTTTGAATATTTTTCTATTTTTCAGAAGGAAGGAGGTATGATGCAGGCATGCTGGCTGACTCAAGACTCCTTAATGACCTACAAGCTTTTGCAAACTCTCCTTTGGGGAATCCATACTGCATTTATGGTGATCCAGCATACCCTTTAAGGGTACACCTTCAAGCCCCTTTCAGGGATAGAGCCTTGACCCGTCAAATGATGGATTTCAACCAGTCAATGAGCAGTGTCAGAGAATCAGTAGAGTGGCTATTCAATGATGTCACTAACTACTTCAAGTTTTTGGACTTTAAAAAAAACTTAAAAATTGGTCTCAGTAGTGTGGGTAAAATGTATGTGGTCAGTGCCCTACTTAGAAATGCCCTCACATGTCTCTATGCAAATCAGACATCAAGTTTTTTTCAGCTGGAACCTCCTTCCTTAGAAGACTACTTTTCTTAATAACCTTTTTAAATTACTTTTTGTGGTAACTTTGTAACATGGCGCCTGGGCATTATGTATAATATGTAAAATCACAGCAAATGAGAATTCAAAATGTGGTTTAATTTTACCAACATGCTTTTTGTACACTGTTACAGTAATGCCAGATTCACACTATCTGCAAAAAAATGCCAACACAACAGCATGGACATAAGGCAAAAAACCGATCTTCTCTTCAAGTCATTATCTCACTAAGCAAGTGAAGTATGATTTTTGTATTGAAATAAAGAAACAAGTTTCCTGCATCACAAAATCATGTTGAAAAACAGCGGAAAATATTTGTTAACTAAAATTTCAACATAGTTCAACAAAGTTTAAGTAAATTAATGCTCAACATAGTTTAGGTTTCCAAAAGAAGAGGTGCTAAGATTAATACTCCCCTTTTAAAAATGTAACATGTTTTAGAGTAAATTTCCAAAATCTTGAGGAGATTTGTGATAGTCACTTTGTGAATGTAGCTTTTTCCAATAAAGACATTAATGACTGATTCTGTTGTTGTACCATCTTCATCATTTCTAATTGCTGCTTGTGCATTTGACTCTGCTGATCCATCAACATCTGCTGTTCATTTTTTTTTAACTCCATTTCATTCTTCCTCAGTTTACTTTCTAACTCAAATTTCTCCTTGAGGTATTCAACAGCATCCGAACTTCTTCTCTTCCCTCTTTTACTGGGTTTTCCTTCCTCTGAATCTGCATTTCTTTTTTGGGTTTTGCCTAGACGTTCTATAGCTTGGCGCCTAACCTCTTCGGCACTTGCCTTCTCAATCTGGTGTTTTTTGGTGAGAGTGCCAGCTTGCTCATTCCTTTCCATGTCAGCTGCCTTTTCTTTGTCAAGAATCTCTTCAAGTGCTGCATCTAGCTGGGTCTCCTCACAGTCTATGCCTGATGCTCTTTCTTCTTCTCTTATTTTCTCCTTGTACTTCGTCTGCAAAAGGGTTAGTCGGTCTCTCACTGATCTCTTAGACACTTTGAATATGGGACTTGCAAGACTGTTAAGATTAAGGGCAATCTGCCTCCATACTTCACCCCTTTCTTTGCTGTTTTTGGGATGCTTGAAAGGCTCCTGGAGAAGAACTTCCCCACAGAGGGTTAAGTCATGGTCTTCTGTCCATTTCATAGAGTTGTTTCTGGAGAAGGAAAATGTGAATGTCTTAAAATTCCTTTTACACTTCTGAGCAGGGATTAAGACTAATCCTGCTTTAATTGCATATCATATGTTAATTGCATACACCATGACAGTTAAATCTAAATTAGTGCTAATCAGGTTTACTCTGCCCTGCAATGCATGCAGTTTAGCTTATATTCGTTGATACAAGCAATCCCCAAATTTAAAATTAGGAACGTTTCAAGTCTGCGATCTACAGGACTGTTATTTCAATCTCTTGGAATTCGAGCCTGCTATAACGACGTGGCTTTTTGCTTCTGGGATTTATCCCTATATATATATATATATATATATATATATATATATATATATATATATATATTAGAAACAACTTTATCTGTTTATTACTAGACAAAGCTTATATATTCAGACAGATCGAGCAAAGAATAAAGTTGAACTTGATAACTCAGTCAATATTTATAAAGCTGCAAATGCTCTGCTTTTATTCTCGAGGAACGCTGCAGAAAGGATAGACTGAACCACAAATTTAACCGTCCCGAAGCGACTGTTATTTTTCACAAGGAAATTAAGCTCATCATGAACGATCCAATTTACTAAGACTTTAGATCTTACCCTGACGCGGGAGTTTGACACGCCATGTGCAGTTCCTGCAAAAGAAGTTTACAGAGGCTAATTACTTTAAGTTTGAGCTAAAAAACAAAAGAAACTTTCGCATACTAAATTCAAACCCTTGATTGCTAAGCTTTTGCTCAATTAAACCTCTAAAAGGCTAAGAAATAGACTGACAAATACTTACGTAGAGCAGAGGACGGCAACACAGCTTTTCTCACGTTCTCGACGTTCGGTGGACGACGAATGACGTCAGCGAAGACAAGACATGACATGCGCAGTATCATCTTGTGGTTCAAAGTTACTTCCGGTTCGTACTCGTCCGCCGTTCTCGTCGTCTATGCTTAAGGTCTCTATTATAAAATATTGGTACATGTACGTATTGGCAATAGTTGGGTGGAGTGCAAGCTTAATTTGTTAAGATTTGTGGCATCAGCAACAATTTTTATCTTACCATTCAAAGAGCTTCTTATGTCTGAAGAGCGCCGTTTGTTGAAGTTGCACAAGGTGCTCGCGAATTATTGTTATATGCAATATAATATAATAATATAATATAATGTCATTTTTTAACATCTGAGTTAACGCTTAGGTGGTACTTCCTTACATGTAACTTAAAAAGCCTTAAATCTTCTTTAATTAAAAAATTGGCATAATGTGATTATCACCTGTCCAGAAAGCACAAGTAGAGTAAGAGTTATTTAAGTTGTTCTCAGACTTCTCTCAGTCCTACACTGAAGACTCCATCTTTAATAAGTACACCTTTTAGTTTATGGACATCATTTTTCCCTTTTGAGGTGCTTATAATGTTTGCAACTGCAAGAAAAATCGTAAAGGGAATATCATACGGGCCAGCGGCATCTATTGGAGTGTTCTACTGTTATTGTCAGCTCATATAAATTCGTAATTTAACTGCCGTAAAAGTTTCTTACTTTGGAATACGGCGCGCGTAACTAAGCATAATTATTGTTAACGCTTAAAATTGGCTTGTTGTTTTGTTCAAATGACTGTAATGATATGATCTACCATCAATATGGAGGTGGGATTTATAGAGAGGGGGAGCTTATTTAAAAAAGAACAAACCAAAAAGAAAAAAATCAGAGGGCGTACGCGCTATAATCTAATGAGCTTGCGAGGGGGTCAGAGGGGGGCTAAAGGGGAGTTAATAGCTTTCCAGTACATGTATCACATTCATAAAACGCATTGATAGTACAGCCCTTGGAATCAGTTACAAACATTAAAAACATATCTCTTTTTGCAAATACTTTTAACGTAGAAAATTTATTTTCAAAACTAACGGTTAAAGTGTCGCCATAAAATTACCCATTTGGTCATTGCAGCCGTACACGCAGAAATGGACTGGGTTTTAGTAAACCTCGATTCTCCGGCATTGGGGGGAAGAAAAAATACTGACGTGTTAATTTGATGGAAAGATCGACTGCAGTCTTTTGATAAATGCAAGAGAACATAACAGGTAGCCCTACTACTACAAAAGATGAGAAAATGTGTGCTGATGATGCTGATGATAAGAAGGGTTTCGAATTGGCTGGAGACGGTGCGAATCGTAAAGCTGGCAGTGCGAATTGTGAAGATGATGGCACGAATTGCAAACACAGTAAATTTCAGCGAGTTAAATTAACCCCCATTGTGGGGTTAATTTAACTCTTCAAGCTGGAGTTAATTTTTTGGGAGTTATTTTAACCCCAAAAAGGAGTTAATAATACTCGCCGTGGAGTTAACTTGACTCCTCTTGTAGGAGTTGATTTTTAGGCCTTAACTTAACTCCTTAAACAGAGTTAAATTTTACTCCATGTAGGAGTTGAATTCCAGCCATCAGGAGGCCGGAGTTATTTTAACTCGCCAAGTAGAGTTAGTATAACTCAGTTTCGGAGTTCCTTGGAAGGAGTTACATTTACTCTGTGAGAAGAGTTAGTTTCACTCTATCTGAATGAGTTAGTTTCACTCTACCAGAGAGTGAATTTTATTCACTTTCAGTTGGAAGCCACTTTGGAGGAGTTACTTCAACTCTTATAGAAGAGTTAAAATAACTTACTTTGGGGAAGAGAGTTATTTTTTTCCTTACTGCATGGGAGGTATTTATTTATATTAATTAATCTATGTGATTAATGCATCAAAGCAACTGGATTCGTAGAGTGATCATGTCATCACTACAATGTGGTTTTTGGTCACTCATTTGTTCGACGATCTCCTTGCACTCTGACAGTAATTATGAGTTACTTAAACTATATCAAGAAGTAAATGTTACCATGTTCACTCTAGATTCCTACTGCACAATATAGAAATCACGAGCTCATAATCTAACTGCAATATAGAAAATAATGGAGAACCCATCACAATGCCAGATTTTCAATATTTGAACACTAATGGAAATGCTGCAATCTGATTGGCCGAGTGCTTCGATTCTTCAACTACCACATCATAGAAATCTTGAGCACATAATCTATGGTTAATTTTATCTAGCTCATTATTCAAGCTTATGACAAAATATTTCTAGACTATGGTGGAGAGAAAAGTATTATACATTATAAAGTGATAAAATAGACAGTATATTGTTTATCAACCAATCAATCTTTATTTATACTGTCAAGGGTAAAGCATGTAATAGTTATACAATTAATAAACTTGTGGCCCTCTAAAATACACAATAATTAAAAATCAATAACTAACCTATGTGAAATTATTTTAAACCAGTCAAAAATGCATGCGAGATCAGCTAAATTCATGTTACATTATGATATTGAAAATTAAAACTGTACAAGTTAAAAACTGGAAAAATGGTGAATTTCTTTAAACTGTACTAGACACATACAAATCAGTCAAGCCCTTTTTATAACCTTGGGCACATTATTTGTGGGCATAAAGATAAATTATTTGCTTGTAATTAGAGCTCTTTGTCAATCTCAGTGACATCACATACTTAATCCATGAAAGGGGTACATACAGTAATTGAACAGCAGCTGTAATATTTTCCCCCTTAAAGACCAAAAGCAAGATTAGAAAAAAAAGAAAACAACACTGTATTGATCGCTTTTGTGCACCAAATGAAATGTTTATGTTGCTCATACGAATGAAATCTTTCGTTAATTGATTGTTCCAATGTCAAATCTTTGCACAATATATTTATTTCTTGTTACAACACCATACGGTTTGACTTGATTTAGAGGCAAGAAAGAGGCCAGGTCTGTGTGGTGAACTATCAGTTTCCTTCTAGGGTGTATGGTTTGCACCTCAAAACTTTGATAATGGCTGTCAAACTGAGTGGTTGTCAGTTTTGAGACAACAAAGCAAATATCACTGAAGTTTCCATCTACAATACAAATTTTCAGTACTTGTCCAAAAACTGGATTGTCGTACTGATCTGTGTCAATTTGCAAAGTGCAGCCAGTTTTGTATTTAGTTCCAAGAATAGAAACCCATTTCAACCTGTAAAAACAAAACAGAAAAAGAAACAAGTCAATAGATATGACTGTCACAGTATGCCTAACGTGACAGGCCGTATTTGGGCAAGTACACTCTTTGCATTTTTGTAATATAATGATACTATTACACCATAATAACTCATGTTGTAACGGTATCTTGAAAGGTAACCTATTAGTGTTGCACACGGTCTTGGTATTGAAGCAATAGGAAAACTAACCAATAGTCATTAACATCTATAACTAGATTTATTACAGTCATAACTTACTCAGTTATTGGTGTCTCATTAGTAACTTCTGGATTATCCCCAGAAAGGACATTGCAGTAGTCCACATCTCCTGCATAGCAGCAGTGACCTGAAATTTAAATGTTAAATTATCATGGAAAAATGATTTGCATATGCAGCTAAATTAGTCCATGTACAATTAACAATGCTTCTGATTCAACATATTCATCTTTAACATTTAAGCCATCTTGTTTATCTATTTACAAGTTATAAAGACTACTAATATTACCTGGTCCTGTTTCAATCCCTTTCTTGATAAAAGATGACAGATTGCCCTCTGAAGTTTGAAGACGGTAACATACACCCTTTTGGTGACGCTTTGCAAGAGAATAGGGCAAGTTTGTGAAATTTCCCAAGTGTGCTGCAAGCCGCTTGAATTCATGATGCTTAGCCTCGAAGCGCATGCACCAGCTTCGTATGAGAGGTCCAATGCTAAATCAAAAGTTGTACATCATCATCAATGTTCACTATGTAATGACACAACTGACCTGAGGTATCGAACCCACACTTGGTGAAAGCTAAGTGATATGTAATCATGTTGAAATAAAGGTTGTATTTAAAAACTGGAAGTACCTTAAAGCAATGTCAGCCCATCTGGAGCGATGGACAATAAGTTGACTACATCAAGCTGTAAGAGGTGTGTCACCCGCCAGTTGTGATAGCTAATACATTAAGCTGCATGATTATTTCTTTTGTTACATCAGACTGTATGAGGCGTGCCACCCGCCAGTTCTGATAGTTAATACATTAAGCTGCATAATCATTTCTTTTGTGTTACATCAGACTGTATGAGGTGTGCCACCTGCCAGTTCTGATACTTATTACATTAAGCTGCATGATTATTTCTTTTGTGTTACATCAAACTGTATGAGGTGTGCCACCCGCTAGTTCTGATAGTTATTACATTAAGCTGCATATTTATTTCTTTTGTGTTAATACATCAGACTGTATGAGGCGTGCCACCCGCCAGTTCTGATAGTTATTACATTAAGCTGCATAATCATTTCTTTTGTGTTACACCAGACTGTATGAGGCGTGCCACCCGCCAGTTCTGATAGTTATTACATTAAGCTGCATAATCATTTCTTTTGTGTTACATCAGACTGTATGAGGCATGCCACCCGCCAGTTCTGATAGTCAAAATGTTAAGCTGCGTGATTATTTCTTTTGTGTTACATCAAACTGTATGAGGCGCGTGTCATACCCAGTTCTGATAGTCAATAAATTAAGCTGCCTGATAATTTAAATTTTCCAATTTTAACGACTTTCATACAAATAACCAAGGACTTGTTATCTTAAAGTTTCACTTTGGCTTGTTAAAGATCCAGCAAAGGTGAAGTTTACTTTGGAAAGCTTCAATAACAAACTTGAGGGCCAAAAATAGCAATAATTCATTAACAAGTTATCCTTCTAAACACTGATTTATTTAGTACCTCAATATTGTTCGTGGCATATGTATCATGTAATGCATCTTGGGTGTTATGGAACAGTCTGGATATAATTCTTTAAACTTCTCATGGTGATTTTGAATCAAAACTTGTAAATAAGCCACTTGATTAGCACTCACTGTTGGTGCAAAAATTATGCGCATTATCTCAAGCAAATCACAGAAAAGACCCCAGTGTTCATCTTCATCAGGAATAAGACCACCAATCAGAAGAGGCAGATTTCTGGCCAGGCACCAAATTTGGTTTGCTTTTAATAAAGAGAAAAAATAGGTAGGTGAATAAATAAATTAAGTAACTGAATGAACAAGCTTTTACCAGGCAGCTACCATAATTAAAGGAAAACACCAACAAAAGTAATAAGATCATGCAAACATCATTTCATTTATTAACTGTCAGTTACAAACCTAAAGTATACGACTATAAATTTGTATTTATACTAATCATATTACCATGCTGTTTGATAGTGTGGTCATCTGACAGAAGGCGACTTCGCTGGATTGGTGCTGGCTTGTTTGAATCATTTTGATAGCCATAATCAAAAGAAGAGATGCGTTCATTGAGTTCATCAATTGTAATAAATTGCTTTTCAAATATCAATACTTTCAACGTTTCTTTGACACTGTAATGCAGAACACCTTCCAAGATATCATGCATTGCATCTGGAGGCAGCCCGCCAACCACATGATAATACCTTGATTTGTTCAGAACAGAATCAGAGTTGATACCATACGTCTTACTGTAATGTGGGTTGTTGACAAGTCGAATGCACTGTCTGTTATGGCTATCACGGGTTCTCAAAACAAAATCTCTTTCATGAAACTAAAAAAAAGAGAGAGAAAATGTTATTACACATCATAGATGCTGCCAATGGTTTGAACTTTCTGAAAAAGAAATTTTTATGTCACTTGTAACACTAAAATTGGTAGCATTTTGTCATCCTGAGTAGAATTCATCTGCAGTCTGAGTTACATGACTGCTCATGCATGTCATTTACTTCTGCTGATTTGAGGAGCAACCACATTTACAACTGAATGGTCAGTTCCACTTTTAACTTCGAAATTACAACCAAAACTAAGGTGGGTTAGTGCTTAAAGGGTATTACCCATACTTACATGAGTCTTAATCTGATTTTTGTCGCCCATGCACTCCCTACAAGGTCTATGCGCCTGCGATCCTTCCTTGAATCCTCCAATGAACTGGGAGCCAAGATTATCCCCGCAAAAAAAAGCAACTGATCCCCGAAGTGATCGAGGTTCCCCATTTATCAGAAACTGGTGACCTGCATCCTAAAATTATGAACAATTGTACAAATGTGCTTAAGGTTGGATCTACATAATCAATATGGATATAATAGTAAAAAGTATTATTAATGGGAAAGGTTGCAAAAAACTCAGAGTGGAATCAATGATCATCATGATACTGAAGTTTCTTATATTGAATCAAATCAACAGTGATCATTTTTGTTTATGCTGCAAAATGTTGCTCACTTGTTTTGATGATACCCATGGGATATAAAATAGTGATTTCAAGATCTAGTCTCTACAAAACACTCACTTGTTCTAGTTGAGCCAAATCTTGCATAAAAGCATTCAGTAGAGGTTCCACTCCATATTTTTTTAGGTGTTTGGTTGTAACTAGGCCAAGTAACTGAATGGCATTCTTGTGTGATCTATTTTCTGGTCGTATGTTTCCAAGAGTGTAATAAAAGCCTTCTAAATAATGATATTAAGGAATACAATAATAATTACTTTGAGTGTTAACTTTCAAGTACAAGAATTGTTTTCTATTCAACAAACGAGTATTTTGATTGCATGAGGTAAGAAATGTTAGAATTGGAGAGCTCTAAAATTATACAATGTTCACTGTTGCTGTCAGTGAGTAAGCCATTGAGGCAAACAAATGTGGCAGTCATTCTAAATAAAGATGACTACCAAGATGACTACCAAGCTCTCTCCCTCACTTTCCACTTTAGTCCTCCCTCATTTCTTCTATTCCTCACCCTCCTTTTGTTGCTCATTACCAACCACTGAGAGCCTGGAACAGGCTACATTTAGGTAAACTATATACAATCTTGAGACTATTCTCTGTTAATGAGACAGCATGGGTTCAGTGACCAATGGCTATTATATAAACATACCAATCTTGTGCTTATTGGCCCTTGATCCAAGAGGATTGCATACTTCAAATTCATCAAAATATAGAATCAATTGCAAGGCTTTGGGATCCCGTGAGAAAAGTGGATGTTGTCTGAAAATGTCTCCATCACAGTAGTCACTAAGAAGACCATCATTTCTTATGTGTGGATTGTCAATCTAAAAAAAAAAACAAATGTGGAGTTCCAGAATTCGCCAAGGAAGGCTATCGGAAATTCTAAGGGGGAAGCGGTTTTAAAAGAATTTTTTTTAAGGAAAGTATGACGCTAAACTGGAATTTCCTGAGGGGTTTGGGGGTTCAAGCTAAAAAACCTTCTGTTGGGGGGTTATGGATATTTTCTGAAACAACACAATACACTACACTTATCAAACACATGTGGAATAACACAAATGTTGAATCAAAATACAAAATGTAGCACTGTGTAAGGTAGCATGTTTTATCAAGTTCAAAACAATTTAAGCACAAACCTCTTCTAAAATAGAGTCATCATTCAACAGCTGCTCCAGACTTTCGAGTAATGGAATGTAGTATGCATCATCTGTTTTTCTAATGTCCTTTAACTTGTTCCCTCTACGCACCTTCTTATGGTACTGTCCCATGACAATCTTTCTTGGCTCCTGTGTAAGTTTCCAATCAGAATGATGTCCAATAAAGGCATTTTCAGACAACAATTTCTCTTTATGATATCATCCTGATTATAGCACATTAAGTAATTTATACTAAGTGTCCTTGAAATGAACATGGTTGATTTGAAGTCTTCATAACTTCAAAATTAAAACTGGTCAAAAATAAAGTAAATACAGATGTTATCTATTTGAACAAGAAGCTAAATGTGAAGGAAAAAGCACTCGTTATTTGTTGACAAGATCATGCAAGCGCATGGAACCTACTCCAGCTGTCTTTAAAACATTTATCTACCCAGACTTCTTTAGCACTGCAGTGTCCTTAAGGAAGTTCCCTTTGTGCACCTGTGTTCATTGACCATTTACAAACAATTACTAGATTAGGTTTTTGTGATATCCGAGAATAATGAAGGTCAAGGTCAAGGCTACCAGCCGAAGCCAAAGGCCGAGGCTGATAACCCTTACCGAGACCTTGATTATTCTGGATATCACAAAAACTGAATCTAATAATTGTTTTATTACACATTGAACGAAACTAAAAAAACTCATGTTTGTGCTCCCATACTGACAGCAAGCAAAACAAAGCGAGCAAACTTGACATGATTACCTTTAGAAATCATGGACCATGGTCATGCACAACATGGTTACCTGTGACCTTCACATGATTACCCATGACCTTGACATGATTATTGTATAATCTGCAGTTACAACATCACAGGTGCTGATTTCGAAAATTCACTGTACGCTTTTGGCCAATCAGAAAAGAGATAGTGAGTTCAATGTATAATACTTGTTAAAATTATTCAATGCTCAAAATAAACAGCTATAATAGATGCTTTTTCTTGGGAGAAATGCCTCTTTACAAAGCTTGGGATATAACAAGATGAAAGAGAAAGTCTGTTGCAGCAAATAGACATCATCTTAGAAACATGTTAGCCCCAGGGAAGGGACATCAAAATAGGCTAAAATGTCAAATTCCCCGGGGTATGTCCGGCACCCCTACATTGACTGGTGCATTATTATTATCTCTAGATTTTTATTATTTTACTTTATCTTTAGTGACAAGGTAACTTACCACAAGATTCAAGTGATCTTTAAAGTATTTGTTTTGCTCGTTTTTGTTTGTTAAGCCAGAAAAAGGATTCACTGCCAAGCTGTCTTCCTGGAAAAGTTCTGGCAGGCCGGGAACTGCGCTAAAATCTATTCCGGCTGTATCCAATCTGTTCATAAGTCCCGCTTTTAGTATCTCTATACTTGTTCTCACTATGCTGGTGGTATTTTCAATGAAAGAATCGATACCTGCCTGCGAAACTCTGTCTTTATCTTTCATTCTCAACAAATGTAGGGCGCCAGTACGACGGATTTCTTCCGATTCTCGCTGAAAGTCGAACGGCGGCAAAGGTGCAAAATCGTAGGTGCCATCGTTGTCTTCATTTATTTCACCATCCATATCACTTCCACTCGAGTTGTGATTGATCTCTTGTACGTTTCCTCCACTTCTTTCGGCCTTTAACAAATCTCCGTGCTTTCTAATGATATGGTTTCGGAAAGAAATGCATTTCCTGTAGGTCTTCGCGCAGCCATTAATTCCACAAAGAGCGTGGAAGTTCGGATCGCTGGAATGACAACGATACAAATGGTTAAGCAGAAAGGACAATGTAATGACGATGAAATTCACGCAAAGATTGCAACGATACGCCATCGTATATCAGATCTATCTCAGCTAGGTCTAGGTTCGTTCACTTCGATTGACCTGGGCGCTTATTTATATTCTATGCGCCCTGGATTGACCTTCCAACTTTCCCGCACGCGGGGAATAGATTACCATCACACTCCAAAGGTCATTCAAGTGGCTCATGTCACCCCTCCTCCCCTGGATAAAGCAGAGATTTCTGTCAAGACCACAAATTCAGGTAAAAAGCCATAAGAAAACACAAGATACCCAGTGGAATACTTTTAACGAACTCTTGAAACAAAACAATGCAAGGGTTGCTCTTTCACGGGCCTTGTGATTGCTTACTCTGTCTACCCTAGACAAAAATATTTCTGCATGTGAGCAGACACGTGATATGAGATATGAAAGTTTGCGCGGGCAAGCTAGGTTGGTGCACTCTTTCGTTTTGCAACGGTTGTGTGAGTATCGATCGCTACACAGGCTTCATTTCGCTCTTCATTTACCTCAAAATTGAAGAAAAGACTATAAAAGGTTAGTAACTTATCACTTTCTTTGTTAAGTGTCGCTAATTGCGGTAATCTCCTTTTGAATCTTTCATTCCATATGACGATGTTCACTCGTGCATGTACGGCCCATGTTAATTTGTGGTAACTGTCCGCGTGTATTGAACCGATACTAAAGAACCGATAACAAAATACCTAACAATATACAAAAGCTAAACAAAGACTTGTAAAGAAAAGCAGTGCAATGGTCATTCCTCTCTGTACCGGTACATGAGGTCACGACCCATAATTAAATTGTGCTGACCTTTTTCACAATACAAATGCAAATATTTTGATACTTCTAAGCTCACTGTTTCAACGATTTTTGATTGCAGCATTTAACATGGACATAGAATTGGAGCGCTTTCTCTTACAAGGGCGAGTAAAGGAGGAAACAATTCAGAATCTGGTCAAAGACGAGGTAGGTTTGCCGCTGAAAACTCGCTGTTTCCATCGATTGACCCTTGATAGCCTTGTTGACCCTTTCATTACCGTATGGAATTAAAATCTGGTGAAATTACACGACAGAAATTCCTTCTACAGTAATTTTCGGGTTTTAATTTCATTTTTATCACTCTCTTGTACATACAGTAAGCTTACTTCTGAAGGGCTTTACCGGATAGTTGGCTTCTTTTTCAGGGCCAAAGAAAAACCAGGTTAAACATACAATTAGGGGATCATCACACTGGCGCTGTTTTATTCCTAGGGGATAAATTTTGATTGTAATAAACTCTCCTAAGATAAGAAGTGGGTTTGAATAGTAGGAAATTGCCTTTTACTGAAATTGTCTCTCTGTAGCTTATTACAGTAGAGGACTTGACTTCTGCCAGTGAGGAGCTTCTGAAGTCTTGCGGAATTAGTGGGGGTCAAGTGTTAAGAGTCAAGGCTGCATGTGCTAAGTTTGTAAAAGAGAGTAGCATGGAGGAGGTGAGGTTTACTGAGAATTAAGCCACTGTATATTGATACAAGTAAATATTTGTCAAGATATACAACAAGCACCAGTATTAGCTATTCAACTCTAGCTGAATTTAATTAACTTAGCTGTATGAAAATGTGTTAAGTGTCATGAATCAAAACAGTGATTTGCTGAGTTAAATGTGGCTTCTTTGTCTTTCATTGGATGGGGTGTCTTAAATTAATTTAACTTTTTACAGACCTTGTTTTAGAATATGGGCAAATTAAAATCTTACTTTCTCTTTGTATCAGCCTTCCCAGATTTTGGTGGTTTAAATTTTATATTTCTTTAGTGCCCCCATTTAGTGGTTCTTGAACTATTTCCACTTGACAATAATTAACAATTATTCACCAAAGTGGAGGTAAATATCCACCACTTTCACCAACTCTGAGGTGAATGATTGTTTTAGTATATACCACACAAGCTGAATAACTAGCAGACCAAAGAGTAACTTTACTTGTTTGAGAGTAACTTTATTTGAAACGGGGAGCCACTTTGTTTTTCTTCAGCTGCTCAGAGGTGAATAGTACTGGTTAATCACCTCCGAGCTAGCCAATCAGCGCAAGCGAAAAGCACTATTCACTTGTGTGGTATATACTAACAACAGTTATTAATATACATTTTATTGATTCATTTCTTTATGTATTAATCAGATAAACTCACATCCAAGTTCAAGTGATCTTTCAATTACTTCATCCATTGAGTTAGCATCTTCTTCAGCCAACGCATCAATATCTTCAGCAAAGTCCTCATCGTCATCTTCAACAGAGTCATCAGCATCTTCAACTAAGTCATCACCATCTTCAGCAAAGTCATCTCCACCTTCTTTAGCAAAGTCCCTGTCATCTTCTCCTGCCTCAACACTGTCATCTTCTTCATCTTCGAAATTATGTGCCTTTAGTCCCTGTCAACCTTTAAACTCAAAGTGTGGTTCATCTTGGCTGGTGAATTTTCAGCTTCCATCTACTGTGAGTTTGTTTGTAAAATGTTATGCAATAAGTTAATGACTGAGAGGTCTTCCAAAGCCTCTTCTAACATATTTAGAGCAGTAGACAACACCTAAACAAGGTTATTATTTGGATGAACATTTTCCCAAAATCTAGTATTACTTACAGACTTTTGCTTCCTTTACTCAGTACAACCAGTTTCATTCCCAGAATTTAAAAAGAATATATTAATATCTTACAGGTAAATGCTGCATAGGCAAATTGTACTTAACCTGTATGGTTCCATGGATTTCAGTAAAAAAATTAGACTGATTGCAATGTTATCTTTTCCCCTCAGTTTTCACCTGCTGTAAACAAGGCACTTGAAGAAAAAAAGTTGACGGGCAACAGGAGGAATGAGTTGACGAGAGATGTGTGTTCCAGTCTAAGGGTACACACAATGTACCCTACAAAGGCAGAGAGGGAGCATGTTGCCTTCCTTCTCATAAAAAAGTTTCCTTTTTTGAGAGATGCCATTGGCAGTGGAATTGTAAGTTGAGTGAACAACGTTTATAGTCATTATAGTGTATTTCGATAAAAGTTCCAAGGAAGCATGTTTTTTTTCTTCCTGTTGCAGCTTAGGAAAAGTTGTTTAGGAAAAAAAGGTATAAGAACATAAATTTTGCAGCGACAGTGAGTGGCAAATATTTATTGAAAAGAGACTGTTTCCTTGTAATTTGCATCACAGTATCAAAGCTTGAATGTGAGCACTTGAATGACCATGTTTATTCATTTATGTTGTTTATGTCCTCAAGACCTCACTAACAAGCTGAATTTCAATATATCAAAAGTTGCCCATTCTATCTGTAAATTTACTTAGTGGGAATCCACTACACAGCAAGTGTCACTGTAGCTGATATGTCTTATTGTGTTCTTGTATGGTAATTCAACTGCTTATCAAAACTTCAGGGTTCCTGGGAAACAGCATTTAAGAACCGATTCAAAAACCTGAGGAAAACTGGACAAAAGGGCGTGGAAACATCCACAGCAAGGAACCATAATAATGACATGGGAGAAAAAAAAGAACCACAGCCGAAAAAAAGGCGCATAGAAGAAATATTTGAAATGCCAGAAGGCGAAACAGCAGAGACTTGCCAGGAGCATGTTAAAGCTATGAAGAAAGAAATGGCCCGATCATCTAACCGAAATTTGGCAATGGTGAAGGAACTCATGGAGTTGACACATAGCCACAGAAGGCAGTGGTTCCTCAAAGAAACGGTACCCATAAGTAGCTTCATTGAAGAATACCCAGCACTTAAAACACCATTTGGGGTGAGTGTATCTGAGAGGAGGAGGTAGTAAGTAACCATAAAAACTCGGATATCATTGAAATATCTTATGGAAATGGAATTTATACTGTTTCCTTTAAGATACAGTGAAACTGGAAGTTAAAGGCTTTATACCATTCATCTTTTTTGTTATCATTATGTTATTACAATCCTTAACAAAAGTTGTATGATATTCAGTCATCCATGTTTTTCATCTGTTGAACCCCTAAATTTGTTGTGTATTGTGGAAAAGTAATGTACCTAAGGACTATAAGAGTTTTCAACATGGAATGAGGGTAAGGTAGCGACCTAGACTGTCATATTATTTGAGATTGTACATTGTTGGTTTTATTGCAATTTGTTACACCTTGTGATATGATATACAGTGGAAACCTGTCAATCCAGTCACCAATGGGCCACAAGAATCTGGCCGTATTAAAATGGTGGCTGGGTAAAAGGATTTTTTCTAAATAAACAAATGACTGAGCTTTTGTCTGGGCCAGAATAAAGTGGCTGTAATAATGAAGTGACAGTATTAACAGTTCCATTGTAACTGCACATAAACTAGGTAGATTTTACTTAATTCTTAGGCTTCGCTTCAATCAGTTAAAGACATACATGTAAGCATTTCTTTTAATTTCAGATAAAGGCAGAGTTTGCAAGAATTTTGGGCAGGAAAAACCCTGTAAGGGAAATGACTGAAACTTTTCAGCAGGTCTGGGTGGAGAAAATCCTGGCATTTGCTGAACCTCAACAAATTGCAAAAGATGTGGTGCCAGCTATGAAAGATGCTCTCACAGAAAACCCATCAAAAAAAAAAGGTAATTTCTATTGTAAAATTATGCATAATTTGTCTTCTTGTTGGTTCCCTTCATAATACATACATTACATACATTATTGACTAGAGGTGTTTTTTTTTTTACCTAATGTGACTTATCATGCACTTTTGAAATCAGTGTGTGCTTCCAGAAAATATCTATACACACCACACAGAAGGTATTGCAAATTTTGCAGTAGTGGGGGTCGTAAAGGCTAAACTTCTATGGGGAAGTGTGAAGTGGAATTGCACTCTCTGTGGGAGAAGGTCGAGGAGCTGAAACTGAACAAAAACTTCAGTGGTTAAGGTTTTGAGTATTTTCTGTAACATTACAGTTTGTTGTCATCATTATCTTTGTCATGGTTGTTAAAATATTATTATAATTTCCATCAAATATCTTTGCTCATGCTCAAGTGGTTTAAATGTGTCACATGACTGAATATTTCCCAGCTCAGACTGGAGAATATTTCAGTGATATTCCCTAAATATTTTATAATAAACACAATCACCTCCATTTAGCATAAAAATATGCTTGGATATTTTCCCATGGACATCTGCCCCAAGAAGCTCATAGTTTTTTTTCAGCTACACTCTTGGAAAACTACAAGCTTCCCCAAAAAGGTAATGACTGCACATAAAAAATATATGTCAAAGCATAATTCCAGGCCAAATAGAGACTATTAAACAATTAGACCCATAGCCTCTGAGGGCAAAGGGTCTGATTGTTTTAGTATCACCCAACTAGTTGGACAGAAAAAGCAGAAATAAAGTTAACAAAGCAAGTTGAAGAAAGATTTATTTGGGAATACAAAAGAATTTCACTACTCGATGACTATTGCTAATAGTCCTCTAGTAGCATAGCCAATCAAAATGCAGGATTTGCATTAGTCCACTAGTTGGGTGATACTAATGTTAATTATATATCAGCTTTAAACAGAGGGAATATCTTTGACTGATAGTTGTATTTTGATTTCAAGGAATTGAAGAGGCTGCTGCTGTTTTGTTGTTGCCACGTCTTTTGAGGGAAAAGGGAGGAAGCACAGAAGACTTCATTAAGATCTGCACGGTATGGCTAATTCCATGCATAATTGAAATATAAAATAATGTAACATACAAGGCCCAGTTATACAAAGTGTTGTCACTTCTAATTCTGGTCTGGAATGAAGACACATCACAACTTTATTAATCTCTCGTGTTTGTTTATTGGGCCACTGTTGTTTACCGTTCCTTCCACCCCAGAATGAAATATTCCAGTAAGAGCCACCTCTCTACAGTAGCAACTGTTTTTGGTCCCAGTGAATGGTCCATACATTAACTCTTACTTTGACCTCTCCACAATGGTCACCTCTCCAGAATGGCAATGGCCATCAAAACTTGTCTCCAGGCAGCCAAAAACACTTCTTGACAATGGCAATTACAAAATAATATACAAAATAATAATCCATTTACATGTATCATTTGAGTTTTAAATGTTACATTACAACCTGGAATGAAGGTAGATATGTAATTTATAATAATTAGTTCAATACCTAAATGTTAGTAATTTATTGGTATAACTTGATCTGTTTTTCCTGTAGGTTGAGCTTATAAAAGCTTTATGTATTTGAATATCAAGGATGACCTGGGATGTTTCATTTACAATAATTTCTTTTTTGTTTTCCATGTAGGAGGAAGAATCTCTTGACAATGTGATCAAGCAGACAAAATTCCCCAGAAACATTGGTTCTGGGGAATTTTGGGATTTGGACATGCTAAGCATAGCAGTTGAGGGGGAGGTCGTTCTGGACTTGGGGTCCACCTCCATGGCCGCCACATTAAGCCTTCTTGTGGCATGTTATTATGTGTTTAACATAATGTATCCTACTAAGTGCTCTAATGCCTTTTTTTTCTGTGAAGCTGCTTTGCTTGATATACACCAAACTGCCAAAAAGCGAGTAGCAGTAAATAAATTTATTTCAGCTCTGAAAATGTAGGAAGCTTTGTAAGAGGCTGCATTATAAAATACTATGAATTAGTTTATAATTGTTTATACAATATTTATTTAATTATTTTCTAAAAATTATACAGAAACCCTGTAATAATTAGTGATTTTGGACAAAGTAATACATAACACGAATATAGATTTCATAGAATTATACTATAATTGATAGGCTATTTATGCAATAGATATATTATAAAATTTCTTTCCTGTCAAGATAGTTAAATTCAGAATTGGTCAGGGCTTTGATAGTGTAGCTTGTTCTTCATGTATTGTACCATGTACCAAGCAAGCAAGTACCCACACAGGTAGATACATACACGGGTACTTTGTATTTCATTTTTTCAATCTCTTTTGGAGTGTTTTGCTAATAAACCACTTCAGCAGCTAGATTTCATTAAGTTATATTTCAATTGAGACTATTTATGCAACAGATGTATTTTATTTTTTTTTTTATTCTCTTTCCTGCAGAAAGATTTTATAAGGGTTTCAGATAGTTGTTATTATTTATGTTTCATTACTACCATGAATGATAGTGATATTGTGATAATAAAAATTGTAATGGTGATACTCCAAGGTAATTTTTGAGTGTTTGGTTAATAAACCACTATCAGAAGCAAATATATGTGTGTGTGTCGTATACTGGAGTAATTTAAGTTGCAATTCATAGTTCTGTTGCATTATATTGCTGTAGTTTTGTTTTAAAGCTAACGTACTTCTCTTTCACAAAGGCTCTGGGGAATAAACCGCCGAGCCTTGTGCAAAGGTCTGTTGTTTTAGGCTGAATTTTTATATGTCAAACCTGGTCTATTAACTCCCTCCTGAAAGAGTTAAATGTATCCTCAAAAAGGAGTTCTTTTTAACTCCTTTTTTAGAGTTAAAGTAACTCCAATCAAGGAGTTAAATCATGAGGAGTTAAAATGACCTCAAAAAAGGAGTTATCCTGTACCTAAACTTTTAACTCCATTTTTGGAGTGAAAATAACTCCATAGAGTTAGAATAACTCCGTTTTAAGAGTTAATATAACCCCAACCTCAGAGTTGTTTTAACCCCAAATTTGGAGTTAAATTAAGGAGTTAAAACAACCCCAAAAAAGGAGTTATCCTGTACCTAAAATTTTAACTCCAATTTTAGAGTTAAAATAACTCTCTGAAATTTACTGTGAAGATGACCGCCCGGATGGTGAAGCTGACGGTGCTAATGGCAAAGATGACAATGCTAATGGCAAAAGTAATGGTGCGAATCGTGAAGCTGACGGTGTCAATGGTGTAACTGACAGCGTGAATGGTGCAGGTGATGGCACGAATGGTGAAGCTGACAAACACAAAGGATCAGATGGCGAAGATGGAATGTTGACAACATTGTCCACAGACACCAGACACAGCATCACTATAACCGACAACGAAAAGGCAGTACTAAAAATGTTGTTCAAAAAGGAAATCCAGCAAGGTCTTAAAATGAGTGAGCAGATGATTTGCGATAAGCTCAAGATGGACAGAGCCCTTAAGGTGATCCTAGTTGGCAAAGCCAAAGTGAGAAATGTCCAAACGTGGATTCTTTGTGAACAAAAGAAAACTGCAGCAGCGTCAATTGGTAATCTCCCTACCATGGATGCTGCTGAAAAAACAGCAAATTACGTTGCCACTAATGGAGGCCAGAGGAAGCTGCTTCGGTCAAGTCATCATGCCAGTCATGGTCAATGGAGGACACTTAAGGGATTAAAAGAAAATTTTCTGAACTTCTTGCTGTCTCAACAACAGGATCACTCACAAAAGCAGCAATAGAAACACATTGGCAGAAGGATGATGATCTCAGAGCAATCTATGAAAGGGAGGAAAAGTTCCCAGGAAGGGCCTACATTAAAGTAAAGATCATATTTAGATGGAACTCTCTAGTTTAAAACACTATGTCACTTCAGCTTTTTGTTAATTGTAGAAGTTCCTATTAAATGTGTTAATGGTGTTAGGAAATGATTTATGTAACCTTGCGAGTTATTAATTTTTAAAGGACAGTTGCATCTTAAAAGAAACGTCACTTTAATTATCATTCTGGTTAATAAAAGGCCTAGTTTGATTAATAATGGTCATTAAACTGAGTGGAGAGCAATTTGGTCTGAAATCATATGCGGAATTTCAAAAGCGAACGACTGTGCAGCACGAGTTTGATTTGAAATCACAAGTATGATTTCAGACCAAAATTGCATGACACGAAGTTCAATTACCACTTTATTAGATCCATTTTAAAATCGCACAATTTTGTCACCTAACATTTTAGATTTTGGTCTATTGTTTCTGTAGCCAGTTTCTTGAAAATAACAGAACTGGAAACGCCTTTACGTCTTATTAGTATGCAAAACGATGTCATGTGACAAAAACTCATTCAAGCATGACAAAGACACAAGCAGTTCTGAATTTGGAACGAAAATAGTCTACTTCATGCATAAAAGTTAAATTCTCTTCGCCTGAATCAATGATGGAAGGCCTTCCTTTCTTCTGTGGTTGAGGCTGAGACTTTTCGTTGTCTTTGGAGAAGGAATTTGTAGGTGCATCATGTGTAATTCTGCGAAGGATTTCATTTGAATTGTAAAACTCCTTCGAGCGCATGATGCCCAGTGGATAGTACGTTTTTTTCTTTTAAGAGTGCCTGCCTGTAAAAATCAGACAAATTCTTAATTTCGTGACAAAGGTCAAAAATTCAATTTCGCTCATATTCTTATGGTAGATAGGCTAGGGCATGACAAAAACTACTACATAGTTTTTTTGGCAAAATATCCTTTTCTTTCAAAGAAATAGGCAAATTACCAAATTCCTTTAAAATCGTCATTTGACGCACCATTTTATTAAACTAGTTTGAGAGCCTCGCATGCAAAATCACATTATTCTTCCGTCTTTAAAACACTCAAATACTTTTGTGCGATGTTTAAATGTGTACTGAGTTGATTTTAGGGAATGTTGTGTTGTCTCTTCAGGTGCAAAATAATTAAATTTCGAAGAGATCTATTTTATTCACGTAAAAGTACTTCTGAATATAATTAATTTTCACCATGTGCGAAACCTTCAAATGGATTAAGCTTCTGGTGGTTGATTTGCAGAAGGATGGTCTACAGATTCCTGTAAAAATTTCTTTGGGGAAATGATTGTGAGCGATCCGAGAGCTTTTCAAAGTACGTTAAAAATGCAAATATTTGACCATCGTCGTCAAATTTCAATTTACGGGTTGGACGTACATTTTAGCATACACCACATGACTTGACCTATCTTAAGTTGAAATAGACACAGCTGATAATTTCGAAATGTTCTAACCTCATTTGCTGTAAAAGGCAGGTCCAAAGCCGATTTGACGTGTTTCTCACCATTCGTCGCACATAAAGCAGAAGTTTGCTTTTGTTTACACAACATCCAATGTACATCGCCAGCTGTCAGCTTATTTAATGGTCGAATACCACGCATCCGTGACCATCTTTCTGTGCATATGAACATCACTGCATCTAATTAAAAAACTGCCGAGTCATTTGTAGATAGTTGCTTGCTTTGCAGTGTGCCAAAATATTACGTTTGATTGATTGCTGACCATTGCAGATAAGCGTGTTGGCGCAGCACAATCTTACAGCTGTTATTTGTTCGTCATGCAATGCTGTCACGGCATATGCTGCACATTTGGATCTATTTTGTATAGAGCACTCTCAGGGTAAGTGAAACAATTTAATCATAGTTCATCTGTTTGTTCATATATATAATAATATGTGTATATTTATGTAATTGTATTCTATAGTGTATGCGACCTTGGTCCAAATCATGTTTGTTTCAGACAACAGCTGATAAAGCTAGTGCCTGTACCCACTAGAATTTTAAAAAAATCACCATAAATAAATTATAGATCAATGAAGAACTAGATTAAATAAAAATAGGAAATCACGATGTGTCTAATTTGTGAGAAAAATGGACTAAATTTAATCAGTAATTACGTGAGTAAATAGCCCTGGCCATGCCATTTTGACGTATTTTGTTTGCTTAGTGGCGAGGCATTGGTATGTTTGTAACAGAAAATAGAGGACTGTTGTCAGTACAGTCCAAAATTATTGTCAGTAAAATATTGTAAGTAAAACACCTATTGACCAGTTACCTCCCCGGCCACCATTTGGTAGTTCCGATAAGGGTTTCATTATTGTCTTTACCCCTATTAAGCGGCCACTCAAAATTTAAAAACTTTGTTTTGGAAAGGGCGATGGCAGAAGAGTCTGAAATTGAAGGTGCATGACGAGTTATGATTCAAACACACGCCTATCATGATTGTCTTGAATTGACTACATGTTCACCAAGAAATTTATAACCCGATAGTGAAAAATTAAATGTTCAAGGTGCAACAACCTCTATTTAAGCGGCTAGCCCCATTAAGCACTCACCAATCATTTCCCCGAGGGTAGCCCACTGTATTACATGTAAACCAAACATAATTGCACAGCGCAAAAAGACCTAGGTATGAGTTTAGTGTTACAGTATTACGCAAGGCATGTAGGTAGCGGTGGGCGAGTAAAAGATAACAACAGGGGCAATGGTAAACTATTCATTCTTTTCATTTCTTAATTTAATCTTTTCCTACTCAATGCGATTGTGTGCTCTTGGTGGTTCCAAGCCTTACGGAGCCTTACTTATTAGGATAGAAATTGTCCTATCCCTACCTCCTAAAATGGGATGACAGCATTGCGTGATGAACAAGGAACCGCTGCAAACAAGGATTCAAGCCATCAAACCTTGATGATCAAACGTAATATTTTGGTGTAGTGCAAAGCAAGCAACTATCTACAAATGACTCAGCCGTTTTTGACTTAGATGCAGTGGTGATCATGTGTCGAAAGAGGGTCACAGATTCATGGTATTTGACCATTAAAGAAGTTGACAGTTGGCGATGTACATCGGACGTTATGTAAACAAAAGCAAACTTCTGCTTTATGTGCGACGAATGGTGAGAGAAACACGTCAAATCGGCTTTGGACCTGCCTTTTACAGCAAATGAGGTTAGAACCTTTCGAAATTATCAGCTCTGTGTCTATTTCAACTTAACATAGGTCAAGTCATGTGGCGTATGGTAAAATGTACGTCCAACCCGTAAATTGAAATTTGACGACGATGGTCAAATATTTGCATTTTTAACGTACTTTGAAAAGCTCTCGGATCGCTCACAATCATTTCCCCAAAGAAATTTTTACAGGAATCTGTAGACCATCCTTCTGCAAATCAACCACCAGAAGCTTAATCCATTTGAAGGTTTCGCACATGGTGAAAATTAATTATATTCACGAAGTACTTTTACGTGAATAAAATAGATGTCTTCAAAATCTAATTATTTTGCACCCAAAGACACAACGCAACATTCCCTAAAATCAACTCAGTACACATTTAAACATCACACAAACATATTTGAGTGCTTTAAAGACGGAAGAATAATGTGGTTTTGCATGCGAGGCTCTCAAACTAGTTTAATAAATGATGCGTCAAATGAAGATTTTAAAGGAATTTGGTAATTTGCCTATTTCTTTGAAATAAAAGCATATTTTGCCAAAAAAACTATCCAGTAGTTTTTGTCATGCCCTAGCCTATCTGCCATGAAAATATGAGCGAAATCGAATTTTTGACCCTTGCTGAGTTATTTTCCATTTTTATGGACAGGGACTCTTAATACCATTTAATGGCATGATTTTAAGGGAGTCCAACTCGTTATCATCTCCGTTTCTTTTTGTGACCTTGGCGTAGGACTCAATACTCAGAACCTTGTCAAGTTCTTGCAGCACCATCTGTTTCATGATATTTTCAAGATGTTGGGACTGGCACCAGCTTCGTAAGACGTTTGTTCATCCACTGTTTTGTGCAGTGGGACGTATTTTGACTATGTTTATTTGCAGCGACAGAGTAGAGCTCCTGTGATGCTTCGTTTGAAACTACCAGAAACCTGGAAACATCTACCTTCTTGAGATGGCTCTGAATTTGTTGTTGAGTGGTTTTCGTTTGTTTATGTTTTACTGGACTCGCTATCATACGGATCTTGAGCAGACTGATGTTGAAGAAAAATTGCCAAAATATTCGTCAAAATGGACACTGAAAGTTGGAAACTTCCATTAAAGTAGGTCTTCAGCCTGAAGAAGATCATAATCCTCATTCAGAAACTGTAATTAATTAAATTCGTCAACTTTTTTGGAAAAAACAAATTACAGACTCCAAATATGGACAGTGAAAGTTGGAAACTTCCATTAAAGTAGGTCTTCAGCCTGAAGAAGCTCATAATCGTCATTCAGAAACTTGAATTAATTAAATTCCTCAATTTGTTTTGGAAAAAACAACAATAGCAACAAAGTTTTGTCAACAGTAGTTGTAAAATTTGCCACACGATGACTTTTTGCCTTTCATTTTCCTGAAATTTTATTTATTATTTTGAACTAACCTTGAAATCTGATTTGCTGTTTTGTTTTATTGTCTCATTCTCATTGGCTGAGAAAAAGATGTGATTTAGAGCAAAAATAGTGCGATTTGTAAATAAATCGCACCACTGAGAGCCAATCAGATTGCAAGGATAACCTGTGATTTCAAAATGGATTTAATACAGATGATAACCAAAAATTAATGTGTTGATTTGATCTGTAGAAGCTGATTAACGGGATACAAGCGTCTCATCAACAAGGAAATCTTTAATGTACACCACAGCACTACTCTGTGGTATATTTGTACTCCTGCCCATAAGAGTCTGGACACGTCTGTACCTCTTTTAGGTGTTATTACGTCAGATCAACGCGTTTTCGGATCAGGTTCGCCATGTGCTCGTTGTAGTGTTGGATCTTTGTGTTCATTAAAGTTTAGTACTTAATAGTGGCAACAAGGGTTCTGGAAAGTTAATGTCAGCTGTAGTGAACTGCAGTAATTCAAAACACATACAGACAGTCCGGAACCGAGAGAATAAACGAAGGAAATTATGGCCGGTAGACCACCTTTTGACCAGTTCAACGCTGAATCAGAAGATATCAAAAGTTACCTGGAAAGACTTCAAGAGTATTTTACCGCCTATGACCATGCGGATGATGAAGGTAATGCTGCTAAACGATGAGCGATTTTATTGACATCTATAGGAAGCAACTCTTTTTGAGTGCTGAAAGATTTGGCATTTCCCGACGCTCCAAACATGAAAAACATTTCATCAGTTGGCGACTCTGCTACGTGAGCATTTTAAGCCGACGCATTTGAAGATCGCAGAGAGATACCGTTTCCATTCTGCTGTTCAGCAATAAGGGCAGTTCATCGCTGACTTCGTCTGGGAATTAAAGAAATTAGCTGGAACTTGTGAGTATATGAATGAACAGTTAAATGATAATTTACGCAATCATTTTATTTGTGGATTACATTCACATGTCAAGCAGAAACTCTTGTCAAGAAACTTTACCTTCCAAGAAGCAGTGAACGAAGCAATCGCACAAGAAGCTGCACGCAAAGATGTGAAAGATATTGCAGATTCCCATGGGGGAGAAACCAGCGCTAGTGGTGAGAGTGGTGGTGTGAATGAGGTAACGCGTGACAACCAAAAGTCACGCAGTCGTTTTTCAAAGTGAGGTAAGGGTCACGCAAGAGACGGAAAATCAGGTCAGTCTGTCAGAGACA
The DNA here is from genome assembly GCF_042242905.1 of Orbicella faveolata. Classification (NCBI taxonomy): domain Eukaryota; kingdom Metazoa; phylum Cnidaria; class Anthozoa; order Scleractinia; family Merulinidae; genus Orbicella; species Orbicella faveolata. The sequence continues at coordinate 20,710,668 of NW_028301539.1, forward strand.
AGAAGCGGTGCTTCTGCTGTGGCCTCACAAATCACACGCAGGATAACTGCAGAACCAAAGGCGCAGCGTGTTTCAAGTGCCACAAAACAGGTCATTTGCAGTCTGAATATCCTAATGGAAAGTCCTCCCCTAAGTCGAAGAAAGACAGACAACATGTCTGTCTTGCAGAAGATTATGAGGAACTAAGAACAAGCGACTCAGAAGATGGTTTTCATGCGTCTATTTTCACTTAAGAGTCTGAGTCACATGATTTGAAGATATCTGCCGCTGCAGTTAAGGTTCCTGTGCTGATTGAAGATGTTGATTTTCAAATGGAAGTGGATACGGGAGCAGCAGCATCTATCATGAGTTACAGGGATTACGAACGATATTTCAAATACCTAGCACTGAGGCCAGTCAATGAGTCATTTCATGCTTACACCGGTATGCTGCTGGATATCGCAGGGCAAGTCTTGGTTGATGTGGAGTACAATGACCAACAATTGACCCTACCATTGTTCATTGTTTGGGTTGAAAAGTATGCCCTTCCCCTGCTCTGATGGGCATGGATGGCAAAGATCCACCTGCACTGGAAGAACTTGTTCTCACCGTGTAATGGGCAATTTGTGGTCGAGCGAGATAACGACAAATGCATTGTGTGGTGTAAATGACATTGCAAAAGGCCCTCTTGAAGGCCTTCTAGACACTTGAACACTGCGAGTTTTTGCGTTATATTATAATTCATTGTGTCATACATGTAGTATGTTCAGCTTTCTTGTGCGAGCCTGCAATGCTTGTGGTTGCCTCGTGATTACAGTTGGCCGCCATGTTTTGTAAGGACAGAGATTTGGTGATTAAAGCCTAGTATTTCTGCAGGCAATTGTCTTTTCTCATTTACAACAATTTAATCACCAGTCTCGATGGACAAAGTACTCTGTCCGGAGCGCCTGGAAACGGACCCTAGCAGTGGTGAAGCTTCGAAAGAATGGCTTCATTGGAAACGAACCTTCGATAACTTTTTGGCTCTCCTACCACAAAGAGACCTCGACAAGCTCTCGGTACTGGCGAATTACGTTTCTCCCTCAATCTTTCAACACATCGAGGAGTGCACCGACTATGAGGCAGCCGTAGAAATATTACAAGCTCTTTTTGTGAAACCTCGGAATGAAATCTTTGCCCGCCATATCCTTGCCACGAGGTGCCAGCAACCTCACGAAACTTTGGACGAATTCCTCCAAGCTCTGAAAACACTTACCAGGGATTGCAACTTCCAAAGTGTCACTGCTTCTAAATATTGCGAAGAAAGCATCCGTGACACTTTTATCACTGGTTTACGGTCACCTTCAATCCGCCAGAGGTTACTGGAGAATAATACGCTAGATTTGAAGGCCATATTTGATCAAGCTCGTTCTCTGGAATTGGCTATGCGTAATTCCGAGTCCTACTCTGGTCCTCCTTCATCTGTCAATGCAGCCATTCCACCCACCACTACGGTGGATCAGGAACAGATAGATCCCAGCACACTAGCTGCGGTAGGATCAAATGGCTCACCTCAAGCGACTACTTGTTTCTTCTGTGGAAACAGCAACCATCCTCGTTCAAAATGTCCTGCCCGTGATGCAGTTTGCTCTAATTGTCAGAAGAAGGGCCATTTTGCAAAAGTTTGCCGTGGAAAGAAGATGAGCAAGAATAAAGTTTCAGCTGCAGCCTGGTCTCCTACACTTGCCACAGTTGGTGCCCCTGAATCCCTTTCAAAGTCTTCAGGAACTGTAATCATCCAAGGACTGGAGGTCAAAGCCCTCTTTGATAGTGGTAGCACTGAAAGCTTTATTCATCCAAGGTTGGTAGAGAGGGTAGCTCTTACCGTTCATCCTTCATCTGGTACAGTATCCATGGCTACATCAGCATCTCGTACAGTTAGTATCACCGGTACCTGTGTCGCTGATCTCTCCTACCAAGGACGTAAATATGCAGATTACAAACTGTCTGTCTTGCCTGGACTTTGTGCTGACCTAATCCTTGGTCTTGATTTCCAATCCCAGCATTCAAGCGTCACTTTCCATTACGGGGGCTCTGAACCACCTTTGGCCGTCTGTGGTTTTAGTAAACTGAATATAGACCCACCTGAGCCATTTGCGAATCTGACTGCAGACTGCCATCCAATTGCCTCAAAGTCTCGAAGATACAGCCAAGAGGATTCTGCTTTTATTGACGAGGAAGTGAAAAGATTACTCAAAGAAGGCATCGTTGAACCAAGCCTTTCACCATGGCGGGCACAAGTCGTAGTGACTAAAGACGAGAATCACAGGAAGAGGCTAGCGATCGACTACTCGCAAACAATTAACAGGTTCACACTTCTAGATGCTTTCCCATTGCCCAGAATAAGCGACATGGTCAACAAGATGGCCCAGTACAGAGTATTTAGCACAATCGACCTACGTAGTGCGTACCACCAAGTACCGCTTAAGAAGGAAGACAAGCCTTACACAGCCTTTGAAGCTCGAGGAAATCTCTATCAGTTCACTCGCCTGCCTTTTGGGGTCACCAATGGAGTAGCCTGTTTTCAGAGAGAGATGATGAAGTTTGTAGATGAGAATGATCTTGAGGCCAGCTTCCCTTACCTTGACAACGTTACTATTTGCGGCAAGGACCAAGAGGACCATGACACTACCATGGAACATTTTCTTGAAGCTGCCAAACGCAAGAACCTCTGTTATAACACTGAAAAGTGTATCTTCTCAACCCGGCGTCTCCCCGTCTTCGGATACATCATCGAGGAGGGTACCATACGGCCGGATCCTGATCGTCTACGGCCCCTGTGTGAACTCCCCGTTCCACATGACTCAAAGTCCATGAGCAGGTGTCACGGGTTATTCTCCTATTATTCACAATGGATCCCAAGGTTCTCGGATCGAATCAAGCCAATTGCTTCTTGCAGGTCGTTCCCTCTGCCTCCGCCAGCTGTTGAAGCATTTGAAAGTCTCAAGAAGACGATAGAAGAAGCTGTTGTCACCGCTATTGATGAGACCATTCCCTTTGAAGTCGAAACTGATGTGTCCGAAGTAGCGCTAGCAGCCACTCTCAACCAGAATGGAAAACCTGTCGCCTTCTTCTCGCAAACTCTTCAAGGCAGTGAACTGAAGCATGCATCCATAGAGAAGGAAGCCCAGGCCATAATAGAAGCGGTGAGGCATTGGAGACACTTCCTTACTGGAAGACACTTCATCCTGAAAACTGACCAGAAATCGGTGTCCTACATGTTTGACAAGCAGCACAGCGGAAAGATAAAGAACGAAAAGTTCCTGCGTTGGAGACTCGAACTCTCCTGCTTCAGTTTTGACATCGTCTATCGCCCCGGCAGAGATAATGTCCCAGCTGACACACTGTCCAGGACTATGTGTGCCATGGCCACTGAAGATTCCCTCTTTAAGCTTCACGAAGCACTCTGCCATCCAGGCATCACCAGGCTAAACCACTTTGTGCGAACCAAGAACTTACCTTATTCCCTCAATGAGATTAAGAACATGACAAGCCGGTGCCCTATTTGTTGTGAATGTAAACCTCAGTACCATCGCCCAGAGAAGGTTCCCCTTATCAAAGCCACTCAGCCATTTGAGAGCATCAACATCGACTTTAAAGGCCCTCTTCTGACAAATAACGGAAACAAGTACTTCCTTATGGTTGTTGATGAGTATTCCCGGTTCCCATTTGTTTTCCCATGTCCTGATGTATCCACGAACACAGTCATTAAGTGCCTTACATCGCTGTTCTCACTTGTTGGAATGCCAGCATATGTCCATTCAGACCGCGGATCTTCATTCATGAGCAGAGAGTTACGGGAATTCCTGTCTTCAAAAGGAGTAGCTTCAAGCCGAACTACCAGTTACAATCCAGAAGGAAATGGGCAAGCAGAGAGATGCAATGGTGTGATATGGAAAGCAGTTACTATGAGTTTGAAATCCAAGAACCTACCATTCAAGAACTGGCAGGATGTCCTCCCCGATGTGCTACACTCTGTTCGTTCTCTTTTGTGTACTGCCACCAATGAAACTCCACATGAGCGATTCTTTGGTTTCTCACGCCGATCGTCAGCTGGCACCTCCATTCCCACCTGGCTAGCTACACCTGGCCCAGTGTACATTAAACGCCAGGTATGCACAAGTAAGATGGACCCTTTGGTCGATGAAGTGGAACTACTCCAGGCAAACCCTCACTATGCGCATGTGCGCTATCCTGACGGTAGGGAGACGACAGTGGCCACAAAGCACCTTGCACCCAAGGGCCACATGGAAGTTGTCGAGGCCCAGCCAGCACCAGAATGTATTCCAGAGGAAGCAGAGAACTTGCCCCTTGACACACATGTGAGTGTTACGCCTGATGCAGAACCATCGTCTGTGCCCGAACCTGAACTTGAACCTGAACTTACACCAGTACTGAATTCAGAACCTGTACGTCGCTCCCAACGAGTTCGTCGTCCTGTAGTTAGACTTAATCTTTAAAGGACAGGGTGAATGTGGTGTAAATGACATTGCAAAAGGCCCTCTTGAAGGCCTTCTAGACACTTGAACACTGCGAGTTTTGCGTGACTTGAACACTGCGAGTTTTTGCGTTATATTATAATTCACTGTGTCATACATGTAGTATGTTCAGCTTTCTTGTGCGAGCCTGCAATGCTTGTGGTTGCCTCATGATTACAGTTGGCCGCCATGTTTTGTAAGGACAGAGATTTGGTGATTAAAGCCTAGTATTTCTGCAGGCAATCGTCTTTTCTCATTTACAACACATTGTATGCCTAAAGAACACTACACTGAGATTTTCAAACCCCATCTTTGAATGGTCAAAGGTGTAACTGCTAAATCACATCTCAAGGATAACGTGAAGCCTGTATTCCAGAAGGCACATCCAGTGCCCTACACATTGTGCCCCACAGAGGAGAAGGAGCTGGAAAAGATGGAAGATGAGGGCATCATTGAGCCAGTAGAAGTTAGTAATTGGGCCACACCCATTGTCTGTGTACCTAAGATGGATGGCTTGGTACACATATGTGGCGACTACAAGGGGACTGTTACCCCGCCATTCAAATGGAGCAGTTTCCTATTCTGACGCTAGAGGAGATACAGGGAAAAGTGTCTACATGGAAAAAGTTCACCAAAATTGACCCGAGGAGCACCTACCGACAGATGGTCTTGGATAAGGTGTTGCAGCAGTTATGCATGATCAACACCTACAAGGGCTCATTTTGATATACCTGATTGCCATTTGGAATTTCATCAAGTCCAGCTATCTGGCAACGTTTCATTAAGCAATTTCTAGCATGGCTGAATGGAACTTGCATAATAATGGTGATCTGTTAGTGGGTGGTGTTAACGATGATGAACACCTGCGTAATCTGGAAGCAGTGTTTCAGCAGTTCCAGAAGTATGGCCTGAGAGTTAAGCTCCCCAAGCGTGTATTCATGGCACCCTCTGTGATATACTTTGGTCTTCACTTCTCAGCGAGAGGAATTCAGCCAACTGATGAGAAGGTGACGGCTATCCAGGACGTGCCCACTCTAGGTAATGTGACAGAATTACGTTCCTTTCTAGGAATGCTAGCAGCACTTGGCAACTTCATTCCCAAGTTGTCAACTCTTGCCCATCCACTTTACGAACTGTTGGGCAATAAACCTTGGAAGTGGATGGCAAATTGTGATCAAGCCTTTGGTGATATCAAACATGCATTAACATGAGAAACCACCCTGACGCACTACGAGCCAGGCCTCCCTGTGGAGTTGTCCGTGGACACATCATCCTATGGACTAGGTGCAGTCATTATGCACGTGTATCCAAATGGGACACGCTGTCCCATTCCCTATGGATTGGGAACACTGAACAAGCAGGAAAAGCGTTATGGTCAGATTGATAAGGAGACCCTAGCAATCATGTTTGGTTTGAAGCGGTTCCACTTGTACCTGTATGGTCGACATTTCACGATTCTAATGGATCGCAAACCACTGGAACGTATCTTTGGGCCCAAGACGGCACTTCCATCATGCGTCTACAACGATGGGCAATTATTCTTGCAGCCTTCAATTACAGCATTAAGTTTGTGCCATCTAAGCAAAATGCAGTGGCAGATGCATTATCACGCCTACCTTTACCATTGACGGCTGGTGGTGAGAGCGCTGTCTTCAAGGTTGAAGAGCGTCTGGTAGACTGTTTGCCTATCACACACAAAGAGATAAGCCATGCAACACGAGTTGACCCTGTGTTGTCCAGAGTGTTAGAGTTTGTAGAGTGGTTGGCCTCAACACATTGAAGATTTACACCTGAAACCTTTTTTCCACCATCGTTACAAGTTGTCAATTGAACAAAATTGTCTATTATGGGGAATACGAGTGGTCATCCCTACACGCTACCAGAAGGATAAGTTGGAAGAATGGCATGTGGGTCATCCAGGCATTGTCCGTATGAAAGAGTCAGCTCACAGTTACCTTTGGTGGCCAAATGTTGATTTGGAAATCAAACAGACTGTGAGGAACTGAAGTAGTTGTCAGCAAGTTAGAAAACCACCGGCGGCAGCTCTGTTAGCACCCTGGATGTGGCCGAGTAATCCATGGCATCACATTCACATCAATTTTGCAGAAGATAAGAAGAGGCACTACCTCATTCTTGTTGATGCACACTCCCGGTGGCCCGAGATTTTCTACATGCCGCGAAATACAACAGCAGCATCAACGATCACTATCTTAAGGGAACTATTTGCCAAATACGGAATGCCTGTTCACTGTGTCAGCGACAACGGGCCTCAGTTTCGCAGCAAAGAATTTACACATTTCCTTAAGATGAATGGTGTAAAGCACGTAAGAGTAGCACGTTATCATGTGGCAAGGAATGGTTTGGCTGAGCGCATGGTTCCGTTATTGAAGAACCACATGAAGGCTTGCAAGGGCAGCAAACTGTTAATTCAGCAACGAATTGAGAACTTCCTGCTGACGTATTGGTCGACAAAGCATCCTACAACTGGTAGAACTCCCGCTAGTCTGTTCCTGGGCCGCGAGCTTTGAACTCCATTATCCCTTCTTCGTCCAAATGTGGGAGAGAAGGTCCTTGTGAGGGACCTCAGAAAAGGACACCTGGTGGCCATGCTTGGTGGCTGAGCAAAGTGGACTGAGGTCACACATGGTTGTACTGAATGATGGAAGGGTGTGGAAGCATCACGTCGGTCACGTGAGAAGGGACAGTATGGACAGAGCAGTATCAGACCCTAGCCGAGAAATGGAATCTCTGTTTCAAACCCTTCACAGGCGCTATCAGTTAGTCTAGCAAATGTACATAATGAAATGGAGTCAGGCCACAGGCAGGTATAGGAAGAAGTCCCAGCCATTGCAGTAGACAAGGCTCCACCTGTTGTCACGCAATTTCCGGAAGCAGCCTGCCCCCCCATTTCGCTGATCTTCTAGAGTGTGAAAAGCTCTGGACAGATTAATTGAAACTATCTGAAGTTCCGTTGAGACTTGAACTGATAGAGTTGACTTTGAACATTATTAGTGACCTGAGTCCATTAGCATTACTAGTTGCTATTAGGTTGTTTACTTAGGAAGGGGGAGATGTGGTATATTTGTGCTCCCGCCTATAAGAGTCTGGGCATGTCTGTACCTCGTTTAGGTGTTATTACATCAGATCGATGCCTTTTCGGATCAGGTCTGCCATATGCTTGTTGTAGTGTTCGATCTTTGTGTTGATTAAAGTTTAGTACTTAATATATTCCACTTGAACTCTTTGCTAAAATTTGCAGGTTCTTAATACATCTGTCATAAGGTTTAAAGAAATAAGGATATCAGGGGATGATTTCTTTTGAGTCAAGAAATAACAAAGTTTGTAATGGCTTCGCTTTGGAGAAAGAACGGTTGAAAAACGTTTTAAAAAATTGATAGTGGTCATGGAGGCCTTGAAGGAAACATGAAATAAATCATCATTATGGTTTAAAAAAATCAAGTTCAAGACTTAGTTTACCTCATGTTGAATTCTAGAATTCTAATTCTAATTCTAGAGTTGTCTCTAGTCATTGTCTGTAGTCAATGTTGTCAATTTTAGTCTCTTTAGTTCTCTTATTGCCTTCAGTTGTATTTAGTTGTACCTAGTTGTATATTAATAATTCGTGTAAACATGACCTGCCTTGATTAGCTCAGCTATCCGCAGACATGTTAAAATTGTAATTTTACTTTGAAAACAAAATAAAATGTACGTATGTATGTTTGTATGAATGCAATTCACACAGATTCGTATGTTAATGAGTACTTTATCATTTACACTCAGTAACTGCCAATAACAAGGCCTCATCAATAAAATTACTCATATTTGAACTTTAGTGTGATGATTTCCCGTCCCCATTCTGTTAACAATCAATCGCACAAAGAAAAAATGGATTATTCATTTAAAAAGACATACAGGCACATTTTTTTTTACCTCTGGAGCACTGTCACTTTCCTCTCGAAAAACATTAATTCTCACAATTTATGATTTTAAGATTTGTCTCCGTAGTTTAATTTCCGATCATTGACACAGGTGTTGGATAGCCATGACAAAATGTAATGGGTTGTAACTCTTCCAAACAAAGAAAATTGCTTTCAGGCACGTTGAACCAAGAACTGACAAAATATGATACAAAAGATAGGAAATAAATTGTCAGGTGTTTTAATTTTTTCATTGCTCAGCACACATGGAACACCATGTACGTGCTCTAAAAAAGAGCATCAGTAATGGTAAGAATCACTAAATGTCAATGAAAACAGGGTTGACCTCATTCTTAGCAATGCCCTGATTAGCGTACAATTTGCACTGTTTTCAGGCAGTGACATATCTTTAAAGGAAGTGCCGACCTTCTCCCCACCCACCACCCCTGAGAAAAACACATTTATTGTACTAGTTCTTAGTCTCCTTCGAAATATTCGGTCATCTTCTCAATTTTGACTGTTTATAAGCATTCTGTGGTATGATTACCTAAAAAGAAAAAAGAAAACAATTTGGAAACTTGTTCACAAAAAAATGAAAGTTAGGTTCGGTTTAAACCTAAAACAACTGTGACCTAAAAGGGGAAATTCTCACAGCTGAATAAAAATTCCATGTAAGAATAAATTTATTTGTTTATGATAATTGTTTAAGTTCTGTTTAAAATATGTCTTAAAACCATTTCTACATATCATACATGTAACTACAGAAAACTCTCATGTAAAGCTAAGAACACCTGCAAGTGAAGTTACTGTTTAGTGCATTATGTTAACACCACCGCAATCTAGTGTCTTGACCATTGCATCCATCTCTAAGGGCTCAAATAATTAATTCAATATGGTGGATGTTGTACTACATGTATCTT